>NW_019396098.1:351756-422223 GCF_000591075.1 Eurytemora carolleeae | reverse complement strand
TAATCACTATATCTTTGGAACCAAATGTTGTAGACCTTAGATATTTCAAACTATGAATTCTGTTAAATCAAATAATCAGAGTTTGAAATATCAAAGGTTTACAACATCGGGTTCTAAAGATCTTGGGGTTTAAATATTTGATTTTGTTACAAACACTCAATTCCCAAGATAACGTATATTTAGTACGCAGTACGCGCTTCTATAGACCTTAGAATAGGTTGTTAGTGGTTTGTTCATTAATAAAATGTTGACTGTTTTGATGATAAAATGATGGTCTCTGGAATGTCTGATATGTATGTCTGAAACTTCATATATCAGATTCTGACTGTATCAGCAATCTTCCCATTATCAATACTACCCAACAGCCCTAGAGGGACATTAATATATTTTTCATTTTGTTACATTTCTAACATAAAGCTTGGGTACCCCCCCCCCCCCCACCATCACCGGTTGATCGGAGTTAAAAAGACCGAGGTTTTTATATTCAATTATTAAGTTAATAATATGGTAAATTATCGCGTACAATACACCTTGTCTTATTCAATCAGACCTAATCTAATATAATTTATTTTGGTTTTGTGTGAAAAAATTAAATATATCTGAACGTCACAAAATATATTTTAACCCTAAAGAGTTGGGGGGGGGGGGGGCTGTCCAAATTTACTTTTTCAAAAAGTTAAGAAGTTTGAAACTCGAGTGATATGACGAGCCCCCTTCCCTTCTTCAAACCTTTTTAGGGTTAACAGAAAGAACAATAATTAATCTATTGCAATATCAGCTTCTTATTAATTTTTCAAATCTTTAAATTATTGGAAAAATGTCTCTCAATTCTCTCAATTAAGGTTATCAGTATTGTTAAATTATTATTGTGGATAGACTAAAAAAGATTTACCGCTTGAAATCCCAAATGTAAGTGAAATAAAGCGTTTAATTATGCATGTTTAAAGAATATAATTACTAATTACACCTAATTAAGTTTCTTCTATTGTAAACTAAGGAGACTCAGCTTACTAGATGTCGTCTTTTTCTTCCGTTCATTCTTCTTAATGGTATTCTTCTGAATACTTAATATCCTAATCTTATGTTTTAAAACTCTATTGTTCTCATTCTAATATCTTTGCAACCTGATTTCGTAGACCTTCGATTTTTAAATTATAAATTATCCACAATTGGCAAAAAATTGTTAAACTTTAGAAAAATAAAAAAGTTTCTTTTAATAGCGGACCATTTAGAACCTAATTGAAAACTTTTCATTCTATGAAAAATAGTTTTTCTGTAGATTTAATTTCTGTAATTTTTTCTTTATAAGTTTTGGTTTCAGTGGTTTGTCTCTAGGTTCCCATATAACTTAGTACTCGGAGACAGGGTTCAGGGTGACTGGAAACCTAACGGAGGATGAAATATCTCCAGGATCAATTAGATCTAAAGATGGAGGAGAAGGGAGGGGGTTCAAATTGATCTTAACCCCCTTCACTTTCATATTATTATAGTGATTCAAATGTTGCAAGCTCTCATGCCAAAATTTTGCCTATTGATTCCTAAAAACTGAAGTTAAAATCAAGTGCATTGCAGTCTGTAAGTATATGAGCATGTTATGACTTCTGAAAACATATATTTATATATATATTCTGACTTCAACATAATAATTAGCATTCCTGCAATTTATTTTAATATTTAGTATTATATACAATGATAATGATTATCATCAAAACTTAGATTAAGCTAATATAAAGTTTATAATGAGCATCATAAATCAACTCCTTATCTCATCTTCAAGCCCCCATTCCCCTCCCTTTTCCCCCATCCCCCGTCTCTTCCCTCATCCCCTTACCTTTCTCCACATTCCCCTCCCTTTCTCCCATTCCCTTTAATTATTATTACCTCTGTGGAATTCCCTAGTGCTTCTTAAAGGGACCTCAGAACACGAAGCTTATATTCAAGACCCCTTCCCTCCCCCCCATTCAACAATTTTTAAATATGATCTGCTTAAGATGAAAATGTAGTTAAATCTATGCAAAGACGGGACAGTTTTGAAGAGCCAAGCCCTTGAATACATTAAAAATACGATGAATGCATGAAAACTCTTTGAAAAATTATAAATCATGAACTGAATGATGTTTAAGGACTAATGTCAAATGTAGATGTTTAACTATTTAAAATTGTATAATTTGAGATGAGATGGATGATAAATCCGTCTCTCTCTGCACGAGTAAACCCTAGTCGGAAAAAAATAACGCAGGAGAAGACCTAACCTAACTTCTTCAAGAATGTTTCACTATCACAGTTTACCTATTCTTTACTGGCGTTGGGGTCTCCGGTGCCATATCGTGTCCACATGGTTTCCTGGGTACCTGGAGAAAGGAAGGAGTCCAGGTTGTATCCTGGTATCTTCTCCAAACCTAACTGCACAATTTCAGGTCTGATATTGTATAGATTTGTTTTACTTTCTCAGCGAAACCATGTTCACACGATATTAACGCAGTAGACCGAGAAACAGATATTTTAAACAATTAGGAAAAGAGTACATGTACAGTTTGTACACTATACTGTAGGGTGTTCGTATACAGCTATAGACTGTTATTTTTGCCCAATTTTATGCAAAAGAAATACATTAATAATTTGTTAAGTTGTGAATAAAGCATTTAACAGTGTACTGGGCAATTTTCAGACAAATAATCAATTTTAAAATTTTCTTTACATGAAGGCGTAGAACAGAAATCTAGGAAACAAGAGGGACCAACTGCCAGCACAGCGTGTTACTTTAATTTAGTTAAGGGGTTTCACGACGCAACCTTTGCGTACGTTTTAGTATCATTGCCATCTGCTAGCGTACGTTTTAAAGCATCGATTGCACACAAGTTAAATGCGTCATGTTAAGACGCAAAACATGCATCAACAAATCAATTGGAAATAAAAAATTTAATTCAATAATGTAGAGGATGAGTAAAATTGCGTAATGTTGTATAATTTCCGTATCTTTGTGTCAAACTTTAGACTATAATTTTTAACAGTTCCAAATTTTTCAATTATTGACAATTTTGTTTGAAGTTGATTGAAAGGATCAAACTAAATTATGGTGGCTGGATTTTCTTATTATATTTTTCAGCCAGAGAAAGCAGCCAATTAATTTGGCTGCTTTAGAGAGGAGTTGGATTAAAGGGACTGTCAACGTGATTTAAAGTGACCCTCCAATTACATGAGATGCCAAATTAACAACGGTCAATCATCAATCTTACACAGAGCCAAAATTATGAAAATATCCGCAAACTTCTAAAAAATTGATAACTTATTTTTAGGTTGATTTTATGCAGATAAAAGGAACGTAATTTACAACAATCCCGATACGATATATTCTCCACAGTTGCTCTGATAAAGATGGACAGGTTACTGTTCTGAATCGGGCATGCCACTATTTTTTAACCCATTAGTGACGAGACCATTAACCATTAGTAAAGTTGTGTTTAGAAGGATCTTGTCAAAACAAAACTTGATTGTACTCATGGAAAAACGATATTCAATTAAATTTTAAATTTTTTTTGTACAGGGTGACCTGTAAAATATGAAAATCTAAAAAACTTTGGTAATTCATAGTTATCTAATTATTTTGAAAACTTTATTTTTCATGTTTTAGTTATTTAGATCTTTAAAAGAAGTTTCCAAAAATGTCTTTAAATTTTTTCTAGCAAAAAAATTGACAATTTTATAGATTCAAAACTAAATTACAGGGTGTTCTTTTGGGTTTCTTCCGAATTCAAAATCTTGTTTTTTGGGGGGTTTTAAAATTGAAAATAAAAAAACCCCAATTTTGAAGTTACGTCAAATATAAAATATGTTTGAAAACAGGGAATCCTAAGGAAAGTGCAGGAAAAGACAGGACGACATTTAGTTTAAAACACTTAAAAAAAACCTCACTCGGTCAAAATTGACCTTCTCGTCACTAATAGGTGAGGGGTCACTTGAAATTACGTCTTTACTGTACAGTCCCTTTAAGTGTTCAAAAATAGTTTGAATGTATGTACATTTTACATTTTAACAATTTTCACGTTTCACGAGAGAAGAAAAGGAAAACATAAATTTTGATATTTTGACATTAGCAGAAGGTCGCCTGTCACCAACCACCCAGGATTCTAGAAACTTATATAAACCTGCGGGGGCCGGAAACGGGCTTAAATGAGTTTTTAGAAACGTTAACACTAGATCATTTAGAAGGTTTTTAAAGGTCACAGCATGAACAAAAAAACTTTGTCTATTTGAGAGGGTGAGAGGAGAGGGAGGGGGCAATATGATTTTATGCATCCAAGGTGTCAAAATATTATTTTCAGATTTGAATTAAATAATCCATGATCACTGCACAATTTAAACTGCACCCAATTCTCTTTATATAGTCATGAGCCAGCTAATATGTTAAAATTGTTTAATTTTTTCAAGTGTGCAAAAATATTGTGCAAAATATTTTTAGTTATATGTATGAAGTGCAAAATTAATAGATTATGTGCAGTTTTAAGAGTTCAGGATATACAGGGTTCCTCCAAAGGATGATAATTAAGTTATAGCTGTCTGTTCCCGTGTATTCAGGGTTCCCTGTAATTGAAAACTTCAAATTATCAAAAAAGACTTAACTCAAACTTGGAGTCCTCAAATTTACAGAGTTTCAGGCCATGTTTTCAGTCTAATCCTATGTAGGTAACCATGTATCTAGAATTATTGTGCATATCTAATGTCTGTACTATAATTTACAGGGTGTAAGCTTTATCGAGAATTAAGAATTTAGGAAAATAATGATAATGCGTAAATAGGGGAATTTTAGCGTAAGGAATGTGAGAATGGATCAGGGAATGGAAATTGGCTGGCGAAAATTTTAAGGTAAAAAATAATCACGAAGGAAAAAGGTTGTGAAGGGAGAGAAGGGAGATGAGAAAAGTGAGAAGGGAGAAGAGAGAGATGAGAAGGTGGAGAAGGTAAAAGGGAGAAAAGGGAAAATTTTTATATGGGAGAATGGAGAAGGGAGAAGGTTAATAAGGAGAAGGTTGAAGGTAAAAGGAAGGGAGGGAGAAGGTTTAGAAGGAGAGGGAGAAGAGCGTGGGAGAATGAATATCAGACAGTGTAGGATTTATAGATACAGTCGAAAGATAAAAGATACAAGATACAAGATGTATGGTTTTATAGACTCTAAATATGCAGAGTAAAATAGATAGAAGAAGTAGTAGAAGTAGTAGATGTAGTAGAAGCAGTAGAGAAGTAGAAGTAGTAGATGTATTAGAAGTAGTAGAAGTAGAAGAAGTAGTACAAGTAGTACAAGTAGTACAAGTAGTACAAGTAGTACAAGTAGTACAAGTAGTACAAGTAGTACAAGTAGTAGAATTAGTGGAAGCAGTAGAAGTAGTACAAGTAGTACAAGTAGTACAAGTAGTACAAGTAGTACAAGTAGTACAAGTAGTACAAGTAGTAGAATTAGTGGAAGCAGTAGAAGTAGTAGAAGTTGTACAAGTAGTACAAGTAGTACAAGTAGTACAAGTGGTACAAGTAGTAGAAGTAGTAGAAGTAGAAGATGTAGTGGAAGTAATAGAAGAAGTAGAAGTAGAAGAAGTAGTAGAAGTAGTAGAAGTAGTAGAAGTAGTAGAAGTAGTAGAAATAGAAGAAGTAGTAGAAGTAGTAGAAGTAGTAGAAATAGTAGAAGTAGTAGAAGCAGTAGAGAAGTAGAAGTAGTAGATGTAGTAGAAGTAGTAGTAGAAGTAGTAGAAGAATTATCACTCCAGGGGTCTATGGGAGTATAATGATAGGGGTGTATTGCTAAAAATATTTCTATGTTTTATAAACGACCAATTTTCTTTTTATATTTAAATTTCTATAATAATGAATAAAAGATAAATAAAAAGGTGGAATTGTAAATAATGTAAAATATCCTTTAACTCTGCAGGATGTCACAAAAAATACGATTGCACTTTGATAATTGGTGCTTTAATAGAGACTTGATAATTCATCTTAAACCAAAAGTAAAAAAAAATTAAGTGAATGTATCATTCCTTTTTAAAGAGGGGATTCAATGATAAACCCGATTGAGGGCTTGCAGATTTTGCGGTTTTTTTGCCTTTGTAAATTTTCAAAGTATCTTTCAATGAATATGTCCCGGCGGGATTAAATGAAAATTGTTGCATACCAAAAAACCAGCTTTTTATAAAGGAATGAGCATTTTTCAATAGGACAACATTAGAATGAATCCTATAAAGATATAGAGTTGATGTATACAATATGCATGCATATATACGTATATAAGTATACTATTATATTCAGTACAATACATGTATACCCAAACACAATGGTCTATATCTAATCTATATCTATCTGCAGTGCGTAAATAATGCGTATTTATAGGATTATTTAAGCGTCATATAAAACATTATACACATTTGAACAAATAAAATATTATGCAAAATATTTAAACATAAATACACATATAACATGAGTTATACTAGAAGATACTAGATACTAGAAGATACTAGATACTAGAAGATACTAGATACTAGAAGATACTAGATACTAGAAGATACTAGATACTAGAAGATACTAGATACTAGAAGATACTAGATACTAGAAGATACTAGATACTAGAAGATACTAGATACTAGAAGATACTAGATACTAGAAGATACTAGATACTAGAAGATACTAGATACTANGGGGGGGGGGGCAGAGGGGGCATTTCTTCCTTACTATAAATGTTACACGCCTACTCTTTACATTGTAAGGGATTGCTAATTTTTCAAACTAAAATTGACGACTATAGGACTCTGGGACATTCAAAAATTGGAGTTATATGTACATTTCTAGTGCGGAGAGAACAATCCCTTTATAACTTAATTTTTTGGCCAATTTTTATGAGTTTTAAGATCCCTTTTTCATTGTTAACAGATCCCTTTAAACTGATCCTTGACCCTGAAAAGGATAAATCAGCTGGAGGACATAGGATGGAATATTATTGTTTTTAAGGAATGAGGGGGTGGCTCGAAGGTCAGACTTAATTTGTTGTTTTTATCCAAATATTCAGGTTAAAGATGTTTTGATGGCATTTCTCCAAGGTTAGAACAACTTAGGAGGGTTTAGGGACACCTGGATACAGGAGAATCATATCCATCCTTAACCCCACCTGGATAATACCGGATACAGGAGTTTCCAAACCATTCCTACACCCTCCTGGATACAGTATACAGGAGTATCTAACCCATCTCTAACATATCCATCCTGTACTCAATTTTAGCTCAAATTAAAAATAGAAAATTTCTAATGCACTTCTGATGTAAAAACATAAAAAACACGTATAAAATATGGATATACATCCGCCCCTCCTCTAGCAGTGTTGCACAAATTAACATAAACTAAAAAACAGTTCTGACTGAATTTCTCCGATACTATCTTGAGATAGGTTTTATGAGAATACATTCTTGATCTAGGTCAGAGTGTATGGATAGATAGGGTAGGAGAGAGGGTCGATTGCTCCAGGGTTAATATATATATATATAAAGATAAATAAACAGGAATTTTGGGGGGCTGGGGTATGATGTTAATCAAAACTGCAACGATGTAAAAATATATCAATCTAACGATATTGATTTAGTCAAAAATAAAATAATTTTCAATTTAAATTCCTAAAAATGCTTCATGACATATTGTGTAGTTTAAAGTTCTATATTTATAAATAGTATCTAGAATAACGGTTAACAATGTATAAATACACGACAAAAATATATTTAAACTGTTTATCTAATTATCTATTTAACTTTTATAATGAAATATTACATCACAAAATTTCCTATATGCAAGGATATATGTATGTCAAATTAAAGTATATCTCATCACGTTAGATTAAAATCTTCTCTTTAGGAAGAACCGTTGATAAGATACAAATTTTCTTTATTCATACATGGACGTAAAATCAAGAACTAGAGCAGATATGCACTATATTTTCAGTAGAAGTAAATATTTCCATTTACTGATAGCGCCGATATAATGATTTATCTCAAATTGGATGATGAGATAGATAGAAAGATAGATGTTACCGCTATTGGTTCAGAATAGACACCAAACACATGACTGAACCCTGATTGGATCAGGCGCTAATAGACTCGGCATACAAGAGTGTACGAAATAACAATGTACCAATTATTTCGCATACATTAGTCCTACTTCTTCTGTCTAAAATGTTATGACGCATATATGTTATATGTTGTGACGCATATATGTTATATGTTGTGATGCATATATGTTATATGTTATGACGCATATATTTTATATGTTGTGACGCATATATGTTATATGTTGTGGTAAAGTGTTTTCTAAAATTAAGAATTTCGCAATATTCTTATAGAGCCTGTTCTACAATTAAACTGCAAAATAATGCAATTCAGATTTTTCAGAAAACTGCAATTTATTACTTTTGTAAAATTGTTCTTGAAAATTTATATGATTATAGCTCTATAAGCACATGTTTAAGAAAAGGAAAGTGAGCAATTTATAATTTTAATAAAAGAAAGAAACATGAATTTTAACCCAATAAAACAGTGTCTGATTAAAGTGATGGGAGGAAAATGTTACAGGAATATATAAGTTAACTTCATTTAAAATGAACCGTCAATATGGTCCCCAGTCTTCAGTCAGATTGTGTAAATTGAATTGGAAAAGTGCAATTTAAAAATTTTTACGCATATATGAACAAAACATTATTGTGCCAAAACAAGCGACTGAGTCCCCTTCAAAACCTTGTTTAAGCATAAGCCTTGATTAATTTTGCTTTATCCTTCATACTTATCATGCTCAGAATTTATGTAATATGGTTTAATTATAGTTAATCCCAGGAGATCATTAATTCACTTTTTTAATGAGTTTTGAACTTATTTGCAAAGCTTGTATTGTTACATTAATAGAAACATAAATTATTGTCGGAAGAAAAAGCGGGTTTTATGTCGTTGAAAATCCATTGCGTACTTGTATAAATCTTTAAAAATCTTTTAGAAAATAGATATACTCATTGCTCAGAAATTGAGCCTTTGCCACAAACTCTGATTTTCTAATCTCTATATCTTTGCAAACCAATTCTATTAGATCAAATAATCTATGTTTGAAATACTATAGGTTTACAACATCAGGTTGCAAAGATATAGGGATTACAAATTTCAGTTTGTGGCAAAACATCAATAAAAATTATATTTGAAATGCTAAGCACTTTGAGTTTGGCCTTGTACAAAAGAATTGTACATAAACTTGAAAAAAGTCATAAAAAGATTAAACCCTAATCAAGAACAAGGTTGGCATCATCATGAGTGCACTAAAATCTTTTAAATGTCCTGCATTCTTGAGTTTAAAAATGCAATTCAAACTTTTAAACTCATTAAAGAGAAAATACACCATAAGTGAAAAAAAACCAAAGGCCTTCTTGTTGTTCAAAGTTTACGAATATATCGCGAACCCCCCCCCCCCTGGCTAAAATTGCTTTGAAAAAGACCTATAATCCACTTGCTATTTTGTTTAAAACTTTACATTTTTTTCTCATACAGAGTTTCTAAAAAAGGGTAATTAGGTTAGGGGTAAAGTTTAAATTTGGGGGTCCCGTATATAAATTTAAATTCTGGAGAGGGTCTTTTTTCTCTCATCTTAGTTTTTAAATTTTCATATATTTTCATTATCATAATCATTATTAGAAGTAATAGTACTATTATTAATATTAATCGTATTATTATTATCATTGTTATTATTATTATTATTATTATTATTATTATTATTATTTATTAATATACTTGTATATATGTTGTATAGAAGGATCTAGAAGGAATGTGTATATAACAGTTCATGGGTATAAGAAGGAGGGAAGTTAAACTCCCGTTACTTGACCCAACACTACCAATTAGAAATCTTGCAGTATACGACCCAGCTCTATTCGGAATCCATCCTAGATCTAAACACTCTAACCCTGCTCGAGATTGCTATCGGAGATATACATTTAAGCTATACTTAGGAGTAGATAAATGATTGAGCAGGATTTTGTCAAATACATCTTTAAACCTAAAAATATAAGCATGCACTTAGGGTAAAAAGGGTTAAACTTTTTATAAGTGGCAAATTAAGGTCTGTTCTAAATAGTTTGTGCGCAATTTTTAAAAGTGGGTAGACTATTGTGTAATATGGCAGTTGATTACCTTACACATGAATACTCCGTCTTATCATATTTTTAAACCCTGTTGTTAAAGCTTGCTATATGCTTTAAAACCACGTCAACAATTTCGAATAAGATTTTAAAGAATAAGTAAACCACTCACGATTAGAGTCTGGATAATATTAAAAACCTATAAATATCTAAATCTTTAGAAACTAAATAAAGAAATAGCTGTTTGATACAGTTTTTGATAGATCTCTGAGAAACCACGAACGCATTTAGAAATCGGCTCCCGAATCCGTCCCGGCTATTCAAAACCGATCAAAAACTACACCCATCTATTATTCTGATATACAGAGCCTTTCCACTATACACACCCCATGAGTGCTAATAAAGCTACCACAAAAGGAAGCCTACCGGCACAATAAAAATATTTGAGAGAAAAGTGCATTTTCTTTTGTTTTAATAATTATACTTTCAAGTGGTTTCAAACGACCCCCTAAAGAAGCAAAAATTCGCAAAGAACATAAGTATTGTATATTGTATAGGAGAAACTATGAAAATTCGAAATGATTTAAAAGACTGCCAACGTAATTTTAAATGACCCTTTTAAGATATAAATGACAAGGATACATTTATCATTTTTTCTCGGACGAAAATAGTTGTGAATCGGACATGTCCCTCTGAAAATGAAAGGTCAGTTAAAAGATACGTCCCCTTTATAGGTTCAAGTAAAAAGGGAGGAGAAAATATTGTAATTTATTCCTAATACTAGTTGGTCTGGGTTCCTCTCTGCTCCGGGTACAATGCAAAACCATAATGAGGTCCAACCATTGTATTCTCAAAGTGTTTCTTGCCCCCAGATTGTGCTGGATTAGAAATGGTCTGAACCAACACATAAAGAAGGTTAGGTATGGAATATGTTATTATATTATCAACAAGAATAAAATATCAAAACAAATCTCTGAACAATGGATTGTACGTACAGACGGATAGCTATAATTTCCTGTGCACGTCTCTTTGTCCTGATTTAAGCTGGAACCTGGCCCCAAAAGAAATCCCTGTAAAATTACCTAAACTTCTATTTACATTGGTTGGCAAGATCTCAGACAAAGGGTTGGTTATTACACTAAGCCAGTTTTTCAACTTATTTATGGGGTTTTGTTCAAATTTCAGAAAACTCGAGGCTCGACTAATCAGATTCGATTGGTCGCTTTTTGTTCGATTGCATGAGTTCTGATAGAATTCAACCGGACTGTTCTGTGAACTTTGAGCTTTCATCATAATTGAATGTTTAACTGAGAAATGAAAAATAAAGATAAAATTATTCCTTTAATCTCTTAAAATAAAGTCAAAAAGATGATAATTCTGTAAAATAGGAACTGTAAAATGAAATTTGAAGAAGAGGATAGGAACTGTAAAATGGAATTTGAAGAAGAGGATAAGAACTATATAATGGAGTCTGAAGAAGAGGATAGGAACTGTATAATGGAATTTAAAGAAGAGGATAGGAGCTATATAATGGAGTTTGAGGAAGAGGATAGGAACTGTATAATGGAATTTGAAGAAGAGGATAGGAACTATATATTGGAGTTTGAAGAAGAGGATAGGCTGTATAATGGAATTTGAAGAAGAGGATAGGAAATGTATAATGGAGTTTGAAGAAGAGGATAGGAACTGCATAATGGAATTTGAAAAAGAGGATAGGAACTGTATAATAGAATTTGAAGAAGAGGATAGGAAATGTATAATGGAGTTTGAAGAAGAGGATAGGAACTGTATAATGGAATTTGAAGAAGAGGATAGGAACTGTATAATGGAATTTGAAGAAGAGGATGGGAAATGTATAATGGAGTTTGAAGAAGAGGATAGGAACTGTATAATGGAATTTGAAGAAGATTATAGGAATTGTAAAATGGAATTTGAAGAAGAGAATAGGAACTGTATAATGGAATTTGAAGATGAGAAACTGAAAAGTTAAAATCATCTCCAAGCAACAGATGTGAACCGGGATAAATAATCTTTCAAAGAAATTTTTTTATTATCTATCACATTAGTGTTTTCTGTAAATATGTTGCGTTTCTTGAAATTAAGTTTTTTCCTGAAAAAGAGTATTTAATCAGGATCAGAAGATTACTGTGTCTTTACAGCAACACTAACAGGATCAAAATTGTTCCTAAATATCTTTTGTATAATTATAACCGAAAAAATGACCATCTGCTAACAAAGATGAGAAAAAAAACTGGGTAGGGAGGGGGTGTAATTTATATGATCTGTTTTCTGATTTATTGGTCTGACAAGATAAAACGGGCCAAAGGTGAAAGTCAGAGTGCTTTAATTGTTCAGGGTTATTCATTGATCTCAATTACTGAATATCATATTTTTTGTTACTATATTGGGAAAATAACTTAACACTTGCCACAAATTCAAATTTTCTCATCTCTATTATTTTGCAACCTGATGTCCTAGATGTCAAACAATACTATGTTCAAATATCATAGGTGTTTAAACCATCAGGCTGCAAATATATAGGGATTAAAAATTAGAGTTGGTAAGGAGTGTTTCATTTCCTTTATTTTATATCCTTAAACTACCCAGCGAAAAAAATACTTATTACAGCGAAAAACCTTACTTATTTAATTGTAATCGTAGTATCGGGATTGAAAGTTTTGCATCCTGGAGTCAATAAACCTTAATCAAAACCCAGCAGAGTTGGATTATGTTTCAAGACAGGATCAGTTATATTTAATTAATTCTGGACGGTTGGATATCATTATAGTAGGTTCAGCTCGAGGTTGGATATCATTATAATAGGTTTAGCTCAGAGTTGGATGTCATTATAATAGGTTCAGATCAGGGTTGGATATCATTATAATAGGTTCAGATCAGGGTTGGATATCCTCATAATAGGTTCAGCTCAGAGTTGGATATCATTATAGTACGTTCAGCTCAGGGTTGGATATCATTATAATAGGTTCAGCTCAGGGTTGGATATCACTATAACAGGTTTAGCTCAGAGTTGGATATCATTATAGTAGGTTCAGCTCATGGTTGGATATCATTATAGTAGGTTCAGCTCAGGGTTGGATATCATTATAATAGGTTGCTAAAAGGTTATGAACTCAAGGTTTTGTTCCAATCTCTCAAGCTAAAGTTCTCCCTGGGGGTCAGGTGGGTTGAGATTAATAAACAACTAAACACATCCTTATTCTTAACCTCTCCTGCAACGTAGGCAGAAAATCAAAATGAAAATGTTTTCAAAGGAACTGATTACTCTCTCAATCTCTAATTTTCTGATCCTGATATCTTTGCAACATTATTATGCTTGATCAAATGGCCAAAGTTTAAAATATCAAAGACTAATACCAAACCAATGCAGGGTTGAAAATGAAAGATGTATGGATTAGAAAATAAGAGTTTGAGGAGAGTGTTCAGTGGTTTCCAAAGAGTCTCGAACTTTCAGGTACTTTTGCAACAAAAATAAAAAAATATTAAATGTTTGGAATCTTCCCGAAAAAAGCGTAATTCCTAAAAAATGTTTAGAAAAATTAACTGTTATTAAGAATCTGATATTGGTGTAATTGTTCTGGAGATTATAGAAAATTAGTTTTATATATCACTGCAATATATCTAATGTTTTTATCAAGATTTATCAACGTCGAGAAATCACTTGAGGCCAATTGTGTTAGCAAGCATATGGAATTTAAACCATGGGGGGAAAGGTAGTGGAAGGGAGGGGGTATTTATAAGAGCATGAAGGGAGGGGGGTATTATTAATTTAATTGTGGTGTAAGGATCTTTTGGCTGAAGCGGGCTCCTTTTTTTTAAAACAAGACATTATGAGTTAGGTTTAGCATTTACATGTGCCACTAGCCATAAACTAAAAAGAATTTCAATCTTTATGAAAAAATTTTACTTTTTTGTTCTAAGTTATTTGTATTAGAATTTCCAAAGAAATGATAAACAGAAAGCTATCAATAAGATTTTTTTCGTGCATTTTCTTATATGTTAAATCAATATTAAGATTTTTTCATTTTCCTTAAAACATTTTTCATGGCCAATGATCATACTCCTCAGTCGATTGTAAGCTAACAATATCAGTTTTCGAGAGGGGGGGGGGCAAGGGGGTGGTTCATATAGAATTTATGTTTTTCGGACATCACAAGATATGAGAAAATCCCTTAAATTTCTGTTTTCAATACAATTTTTCCAATTTGCCAACACACAAAATTCTATAATTAAGAAACTGAAACAGAGACACAAAACAACAAGATCTGTTTTCAAAAACCCAGTTTCACGAATAGAAAAGTTTTGCAGAAAAATTACATTTGAATAGATCTGACTTATTATTCAAAGAAACATTTATATAGCCATGTTTAAAATTCAGTGATGGTGATGGACCAAACCTCTGTAGAGTAAAAAAGTAGATGTTAGTTCCACATTTATTGAAAATATATTTCGGTCTGGGTTGACCCTCGTCAGTTCTTGAGATTGTTTCTTAACAAAGATTAAAAACAAACTCTATAGCCATGTTTACATGACTCACAAAGAAATTATCACACTAAAACTCTCATTATCTATATCTTATATCTTTGCTTCCTAATGTCGTAGACTGTTAATATTTTAAATTAAGACTTCTGTCACATTAAGAAGTAAAAGTTTGATATATAAAGGCATTCTACCATCAGGTTGTAAAGATCTATATAGACTAAAAATTTAGGTTTTTAGTGTTCAGTTTCTTTGCTTTCGTTGATTATAAGTGTTTAAAGTTTCTGATTTCCTTGAATTTGACCAAATTATCGTTGTATGTATATTCACACAACTGCCAAACCTTCCAGATTTATGAGTTGGATAAAATGTGGTCTAATTAGACCGTCTGTATAGGAACCATATGGAGAGGATTAATCATGTTTATATTTCTCCTAATCAGACCAAAGGAACTCAGTTTTTCAAACAACCTCAAGTTTTCTAATCCTATAACGTTGCATTCTGATAATCTTAAACTTTGATAATTCAAACTTTGATCAATGGATCTTATAGAAATCATAGTTAGAAATATCAAAGGTATATAGGCAATGGGTTGCAAAGGTATATAGACAATGGGTTGCAAAGGTATAAGGGGTTAATAATAAGAGTTTGTGACAAGAGCTCAGATCCTTTGGTCAATTTTAAATGGAACTGAACACTCACCTAAACTTTATTTACAACCTCATGTGGTCAAACTTTTTATATTTCAAACTTTAACTATTTGATCTTGAAGAATTTATCATTTGAAATATCTTAGATCTATGACATGAGAAATATCTAAGATCTATGACATGAGAAATATCTAAGATCTATGACATGAGGAATACCTAAATCTATGAAATGAGAAATATCTAAGATCTATGACATGAGAAATATCTAAGATCTATGACATGAGAAATATCTAAATCTATGACATGAGACATATCTAAGATCTATGAGATGAGAAATATCTAAGATCTATGACATGAGAAATATCTAAATCTATGAAATGAGAAATATCTAAGATCTATGACATGATAAATATCTAAGATCTATGACATGAGAAATATCTAAGATCTATGACATGTGAAATATCTAAATCTATGACATGAGAAAACATGAGAAAGCAAAGATGAAAGGATTATAAAGGAATTGAGTTTTTGCCACACACTCTAATTTTCGAATCCCTAAATCTTTGCAACCCAATCCCGTAGAATCTAGATATTTTAAAATATGAATTTTGGTAGATTAAATAATCTAAGTTTTAACAATCAAAGTTTTACACAATCTAATATAAAGGGATTAGAAAATTTGAGTTTGTGGCAAAGTCTCAATTCCCTAGGAGAATAATCAGTTAAATTTAAACAAAGCTAAGAGAGACAATCTGGCACGGAGTAACTACACATGCTCAATCTGAGGTATTAAGCTGTCTTTGGTTTATAAACGTGGTCATTGAGTCAGTAGGTCCGAGGCAGTCCGTCCCAAGCATAAAAAACTTACCTAAAAACAGAAGAAAATAAATAAATGAATCGTAAAATGCGAATTGGAAATAAATTCCAAGTTTTTACTAAAATCTCTCGAGCAGACATAAATGTTTTACTGTTGAAAGAAAGTCTGGAAAAATGAATCGAAATAAATTGTGGTTTCTCAATACGTTTACGTACCATCTAATCTTCCAATGCCACGGTTTCTAATATATCTTCAAGTGCGATTAAAACAGGGTTGTTCAAAATATTTTTCAAAACAAATTTTTAAAAATCAATAATTTTAATAGTTTTAAATAATTAGATACATTCGAAGAAATTGATCAATCTGTATATTTAAATGTATTTCTGGTCAGCCTATGCAAGAGAAACCTCGGGATTTAAATGTCAACATATTACATAACAATCCTTGAAATTTAGTTTCCATGTAAACAACTTTGTGAGATAAAGGCAGTTTTAAATTATTTTTATAGTTTCTATGGATATTATTTAAATTCTGTGAAAATAAAACTATTTTCCAATTACAAACATATGTTTTACAAAACCTGAATTATTTAAATATATAAATACACAAAGAGCATGTTGAGACTCGTTAACAAAAATTTTAAAAATATATTGATGAGAAATTTGGTCTTAAGGCAACATATTGTATTTAGGGAAAACAAATGTCTTTTTAAAAACGTCATTAATTTCAGATAAAATACTTGTCATTTTTATATTTTCCCACGTGGGTGAAACCAGAGCATGTATTAGGATAATAGAGGGGGGGGGGGTACATAAAGGTTACAATTGAACAACACTGTCTTTAATTGGGAAATGATTTTCTGGTCTGATCGTTTATTAGGCAATCAAAAGATTTTAGGATCGACAGATGCTTTGAAGCAAATGTTGTAACTCGTTTGTTTTGAAATCATGTAATTCTTACAATAGATAATCATCTTCATACACCTTATACTTGTTCATAGACCACCAGGCGCGTAGACAGGGGGATATGGGCGATAACCCCCCCCCCCCGCTCACTGGGAAAGTAAAACTATTATTTCCAGGAGGGATTAAGCCCCAACAAGAGCTAAGTTAAAAAAGGTTATGCACCCTCCCCTGAACTATACAATCTTTTTTAGGCCCCTACAGACCTCACATTGTTTAACTGGACCAAGGTACAAATGCAAGGAAAGTTAATTGCCGTCGAGTATACTCTGCGTACATATTAAAACCAGTTCTCTCTGGGCGGATTTGTAAACAAGAATAGATCCATTAGTGTTCGTTTAGTATCCGAGGAGGTTTAAAGCATTTAAGTTTGATGATTTTGAAAATTCACATGTTTCCTATGACCAGAAAATTTTATAGATTATTTTTGTGAAATGGATTCCGTGTCAGGCTGTGACATCCGTCTTGTGTTTACTTTTCCCCCCAAAGACAGTACACTGCAGTACAAAAAATGCGTACACCTTTAAATTAACTTTCCTTGCATTAGTACCTGGAACTGGACAAAAAAAGGTTTGGACAAAAATATCAAGTTATAAATTAATTTATAACGTATCTAAATGAATTACTGAAATATGTGAATATATGTTCAATTGATATTTTTTTAACGATTAAACTTTAATCTTACAATATCACTGTATTGTGATTTGTGAACGATCCTATTCTTGTTTAGATTAATTGATAAAAGAAAGAATTAAATGTGTTTGGATCGAATTCTTGCCTTGGGTGTGGTCTTGGTTAACAGGAGACGAGTCTACTTTTTTATTGCAGGTTTTTTGGATAAGAGGAGGGGGAGGGGGGATTGGCGAGGGAGCCACCCAAAACCCCCACACTCCTGACAGGGTGTACTGGGGGAAATGACAGTCGCGTGACCTCGGGTTAGTTTATATTCCCATGCATCGCGCACTTCAGGCGTAGTTCAGACGTTGTTTTATGCAGCGTTAATGATCCCAATTTTCTTTATTTTTAGAAATATATACGATCTATTTAACTTATTAATCTCAGGGAAAATTGGGGGCAAACAGAGATTATTAGCGGTTCAAGGAATGTAAAAAAAGATTTATATTTTAACCGAGGTCGAATATACAACGAGTAAAACAATTAAGTAAAGAAAAAAAATAATTTAGATTTTTTTTCTTTTAACAATTGAATTGTAATCCACAATAAATAGAGATACATCTGTTCTATGTTAATGCGTGTGGGCACAAAAATCGGAGAAGTTTTACAAATTTAAAAATTGTTTATTTTAAACTTTACTTCTTTTATATTAAGCCAAATTTTGACCCTCAGAAAAAATATATGCAAATATTTAACCAAGAAAAGAAGCATGTTAAACCAATCGGTTTTTTTACGTTTTTATTATTTTTCTCTTAGGATAAACATATTGCAAAGTTTAATGAAAGAAAACTTTGACAGAATACAGTTATGAAATATTGAAACTTTTATTAAAAGGTTTTGAAAAATGAAATTTAAACTATGAAAAGAGAGGGGTTGAAAGGTGGTTACAGATGTTGAATTATTCTAAAATATCATTTGCAATTTTTAAAACTAAATTAAGTGTTAGATGTACACTCCATAGTTCCAGTTAATTCTAAGAATTTAAATTTAAACCATCCAACCCAATCATCAGCTCTTCCATATTTAGAGGGATGAGTGGTAAAATAAAATAAGATAATTTCATAATTTTATTTGTTTTCTTGATGAAAGATGATTTTTTGATTATCAATGTAAGAATTTTTTATTTAAAGTTAAAAAAAAATTTAAATTGGTTCAATTCCCATTTTTTAACACTGTGTGCATAGTACCAAATATTGAAGAACTTTTTACCAGTTTCATTTCAAAATTCTAGAGATTATTTGAATTTACAGTTGAAGTTCTTGGTATTCGTGGATCTAATAAAACTGCTTAGAGTTTGGAACTTCAAATAAAATACGAAAGACTGAGTAAGGAACTTTTGAAAGGACAGAATAAGTTAAACCTGTCTTTAATAAAAAAAGAAATTCTCTCCCCCCCCTCCTCCTCCCATTACGAGTTTAAATATAAAATTGGTAAATACAACCTCATCTTTCTATTAATAGTAAACTCGCACAAAAGTATTGCTTAATCCTCCAATGAAAAAAAAAATTAAATGGGTTAAACCTATTTCATCTATTTAAAAGTTTTTACCTCATTTCAAAGAACTATTCTACAATCTACATTTCTTAAATGTTAAGAAGAACATTATTCCCAGAAATGAGATATTGTTTATAATGTCGAGGTCGGGAAAACAACAAAACAATTGAAATTTGACCAAACTTTGATTAATACAGATTTTTCAGCAACATGAGAACATGTTCACAAATGTTTTATCTTTAGTTCTGAATTTATTTGTTTATTATCTTAATTTTGTTAAAACATGAAATCTTAATAAATCAGGTTGCAAGCAGCTGATATGCCTTAGTTTACTGCATGATAAAGGTTATAGGGTGAGAGCATTAGGTGGCAGATTTAATCCCATTTTTTAGGTAAAATTTGGTAAAATGCAGCTTTTTAAAACTTACTTATACCTTATTTTATTTTCAACTTTTCATTAAACTTTCAACGGAGTAAATTAAAAATACTTCACGATTTTGCCAATTACTGCAGTTTCCCATTTAGAGCTTCTAAAAGTTAAAAGTTCGGAAAGCTCAGATCAGGGGCCGAAGCATTAAAAAGTTTTAATATTGGCCCAGTCTCTTTAGTTAGTGAACGATTAACCCAATTCTGTAGATTTCAAATTCTAATATTCTAATCCCTATCTATCTGCGTCCTAATGCAGCGTAGCCTTTGATATTTTGAATCTGACTGGTTGAACGCATAACTCAAAAATATAAAAATTTAATCAATTCCTTTAAAGATATTATGTCATATATACATTGTTATGAAAAAATGAAGGTATTCAAGGGTGTCTTTAAACTCTTTCAGATAGAGAGCAACCACCCTAACCATAATCTCTGTATAAAGCACAGGGTGTCTAAAAAGTAGGATAGGCTCTAAAAACGTTGACTTTGTAATAAAAAATTAACATAATTTATTCATTAAAAAAAAACAATAATATCTTCCTCATCGTTTCTCAGATAAAGGTCTAAAGAAAGTAAGGGACTGGAGCATCAATTGAAAATATTTTATTTTTGGAACAACTGACTGACTGATGGATTGATAAACCACAGACAGGGTTTTTTAAACAATAAATAGATTGATCATTAAGAAAAAGTTCTGTTAAACCACAGTAAAGAGAAAATCTGAAACTATTCAATTATGTAAAAAAAGAATGGATGCTAAGAAAAACAAAAACAAAAACCCATCATAGATTAATTAACAATACAGATAGAACACTATACGTCGTCTTTTCAATAACCCTGAAGTAGAAGCCCAAAGGAGCTACGCGCAAGCTCTCTCTCTGTCTTGTAATTCAATGCTTCCTGCGCGGAACTCCTTTGGGTTACTGCCTCAGGGTTATTGTGAACGAAAACCCCTTATATCTTTAAAATGAGAAGCTATAGTGTTCGTTCTGTATATTTAATTAATCTATGATATTATAGTCAAAGACCATTGTGAATTGGGCATGCATATTGCATCACTTTAAAGGAGGGTCCCTTGTGTTCAATTACGATAAGATCTCCGTCAAGACCTTTGATCAAAGCAATTTATTTTTGTATATAAGTGGTCTTTCAATCAATCTATCTATATACAGGGTTACCCACAAAAGATAAGACTGTAAAGACGACCTGAGAACATCAAAATAAGACGATTTCTAGGCTGAATTAAATCTTCTGCCTTGAAAATAGTCTTCATTAATGGTTTGGCAAAGAGTGAAACATCTATTAACAGTTGCAGGGAGTCACGATTCCAGGGACACAGACAGTGTTAATTCCGTACAGTCGTCTCTGAAGTTTCATCCTTTGTGAGTAACCCTGTATCTATCTATGTATCTATCTCTGATTGACTGCATGATGACTGAAAGAATGACCTCTACTGTATCCGATGATGAATTGAAAAGGAGAATAGGATATAATCAATACTCAACCTAACTAACCAACATTATAAACAAGATGCAGAACTCCAACGAGGAGGCTATGGGAGCTTAGAAGTAACGGGGTTTTCAGGCTCCGACGGATGCTGGGCCCCCCAGTTGAAAGAAAAAAAATTCTGTGTACGCCCCTAAGCACAACTCAGGGGGTGTTGACGCAATGCGTATTATTGTGATGACGTATAAGGAAAACTACACATAATATTGACATCTTAGTATGGTCATTTTAAAAGAAAAACAAAACCAAACACGAAACGAAAAAAACGAAAAAATGCAAAACATAAAAGTGCTTCTAAGCTCACGCTCAGGTCATGTTTTGTTAACATTTTCCCAAAATTGTAGTACACTTATTTTCTTAAACAATGCTATTGGGGTTGTTTCTGGTATCTCTTCATTGCTATTTCATACTTTTTCCGTTTTTCTGGTTATTCTCGATAAAATGGTATCAAATGTTAATTAGATTCCAACTATTTAGGATTGAAGATCATTGTCTCACGCTGAACAAGATCTTTTATCCAGGTCTTAGTTTTCCTGGAGACAGTTAACTCAGGTGTCAGGGTTCTTCCAGGGCACACAGATCCAGGTTTTAGTTTTCCAGTTAACTCAGGTGTCAGGGTTCTTCCAGGGTACATAGATCCAGGTTTTAGATTTCCTGGAGACAGATAACTCAGTGTCCTTCCAGGGCACATATATTCAGGTCTTAGATTTCCTGGAGACAGTACATCCAGGTTTTAGTTTTCCTGGAGACAGATAACTCAGGGTCCCTCCAGGGCACATAGATGGAGACTGCTATGCAAAGTTGCAAGACTTGGTCGACTTTAAAGTGTTAAAACGTCTTTGCTTTTGATTTTAACTTACTCACTTTATGAAACTTTTGTGTAGCCCTAGATCTTTAAAGCACACATAGTTGGCAACATTCTCATATTTTTGTTTGCAACCTTTAGATCACTGTGAGGGAATACTAAAAAATTACTTCTATCTTGTTTTCCTATCTTATTTTTTGAAAAAAATTTTAAAAGCTAAGTAAAAAGTTTTGATATAATCTTGGCATTTTCGAATTATTTTCCTAAATTAAGATTTTAAAAGACTTTTTGCGGAACCGGATGCTGTCAATGTTAACCAGAACTCGTAAATTAGACTCTGCCATTTTCTCATGTTTCGGCGGAGGGGATGGAGGGGAGGGAGAGGGGCGGATCCCAGCAGTTAAGGTTTACACCTCTCTATTAAGGGGTTGTCCACCTTGCGTATTTTCTTGTTTAAACTACTTTATCACTATTGTTTTAGTTTGCAAAGTTTTCTTTTTGCTGGCGAGTTGAATTTTATAATTTTACTTTTAGTAAATTGTTTTAAGCTTTTTCCTTTTCATTTGTTAGCAATGAAGTGCTTGTCATTCATCTTTTATTTAGAAAAAGATTTAGTTTGATAATTAACCTTAAAATTAATTTCTTTAAGGGAGTGACCGGTGGTTGAACTTAAATGTAGTATTATGCTACTTTTTAGGAATCATTTCAGACATATAATTCGTTTCTACGACATATATTTACTGAGCTCGGGCGCAAAGTCGACGTTAAAAATCACCAAAAAATATACAGTAAACTAAAAAGTTGTGTAGGAACAGGTTGAGCAAATAAAAATTAACTCTTATCATTGAAAGAAGTAATCTTATTCAGTTATTAGTTTCTGTAATATCTCATTCTCAACACACAAATTCTGTAGAATTCTGGAATTTTTTTTTGAATAGACGAAATTTGAAGAATTTGTAGATATGTGTGAACAAATTCGTAAAGAATGAGAAATTTAATATAATGATGAAAACGAAATAATTTACTCTAGCATTAATTTATTGTCAAAGGAATTGAGTCTTTGTCACAAACTCTGATTTTCTAATCACCATATCTTTGGAACCAAATGTTGCATACCTTAGATATTTCAAACTATGAATTCTGTTAGATCAAATCATCTGAGTTTGAAATATCAAAGGTTTACAACATCGAGTTCTAAAGATATTGTGGTTTAAATATTTGATTTTGTTCCAAAGACTCAATTCCTTTCTTTTGAGAAATATGTTCCAAAATATCTAATTAGTGTACTGCAAAATTTATGTTTTTTTTCGACGTCGTTATCTAATGATTTAAAAAAATAGATTCTCAAATCGTACCCACCCAAATTGATGATTTTGAACGTCGACTTTGCGCTCAAACTCAGTAATTTTGCATCGTGGAAACGTTTTATATGTCTCAAACTATCCTTTACAAGTTTTTCCACAATACTGCATTTTCAGTTCAACTACCATACATTGCCGGTCACTCTTTTAAATTGACTTTTAACGATTTATTTTTTCCCCTTATAAGCGTATTTGAAATGTTTGACAGGGGCAAAACTACACCGTATTTGCATCGTTTGACAGGGGAAAAAATTCACAACTTTGTCCAGGTTTTTTTTTTATTTTTCAGATTTTTTGCTACCTTAGCTGATTCTTTCTTTATTGTTAGACTTAATTTCTTTTTTTCCCAGGCGACAGCTTGATAGGACTCATCTGGAGTATTCTGCAATGAAAAATGAAAGTGGGCGTGTCAGGTCCTCCTTAATCTCATGTACCCCCCGACCTTCGTAAGGATAGATGACGGATGACGGATGACCAAAAGAGGTTGGATTTAAACATGTGGGAGGAACCAGGGATAGGTTCATCCTTACATAGAAAGATAGAAAGATAGAAAGATAGAAAGATAGAAAGATAGAAAGATAGATAGATAGATAGATAGATAGATAGATAGATAGATAGATAGATAGATAGATAGATAGATAGATAGAAAGATAGATAGATAGATAGATAGATAGATAGATAGATAGATAGATAGATAGATATATAGATAGATAGAAAGATAGAAAGATAGAAAGACAGAAAGATAGATAGAAAGATAGAAAGATAGAAAGATAGAAAGATAGAAAGATTAGGAGAAAGTAGGTGGGTTATCGAGACAAAGGAATTGAGTCTTTGCCACAAACTCTGATTTTCTAATCACTATATCATTGGAACCAAATGTTGAGGACCTTAGATATTTCAAACTATGAATTCTGTTAGGTCAAATAATCTGAGTTTGAAGTTTCAAAGGTTTACAACATCGAGTTCTAAAGGTATTGAGGTTTAAATATTTGATTTTGTTACAAAAACTAAATTCCTTTGATAAGCAAAAGTTTAAATTCTTTAAAAGTGAACAAGATATAAATGTATTGAATATTATGACATGTAAAATTATTTACCTATCCTATTGCTTTATATTGAAAATGACTTTCGGCATAATTTAACTGAATGTCGATTCAGATTGGTTCCCTTTAAACCATTGTCTCAGATCTCAGTATGTCAAAAATGATATCCTAGTTTTTCTATCATAATACTGATAACTTTAAATTGTGGTTTCTCAATAAAAGTGACTTGCGCATTTATGCAGTAGAGACATAGAACAACTATAATATGGTTGCTTAAATAGTAAATACAGATGGGAATCGGACATGGCACATGACTCGGGTTACTTAAAATTACACAGGCCTTCCACTTTAAAAATATTAATCTTAGATAGACATGAAGATGTTCTTTGAGTCCTACTGCGAGAGAAAGGTGTCGAGGGTGTTAATGATGTTACTACTTACTAATAATATAAAAACGAGGTCATCTGTTTTGAGTTTTTCCGCCCTATTCTTTAAACGATAAATAATTCAAACACTAAATCATTTTGAAATGTTTTGATGGATTTGGTCCGGTCCGTTCTGTAAATACAAATTGTGTGCAGCTTTAATAAAAGGCCGATTCATGCCTAATCCAGGTATTTTCAGAGGAACATGCATATCTTCCAACTAAATCTAGCTTGAGGCAAACAAATAAGGTTCTATGGGTTTGCGTACATTTCCTAATTGATGGATTAGATAACGGTGGTAGATCTGACGCATTTCATCAGGAGCCCTGACGCAGAATTTGTTACACTTTTCGTGGATTTATAAGAAATAAATGTTCAGTCATGCCTGGTTGGTCCACGGCAATTAAATAAACCACAGAATTGGGTTAAAGTAATTCAAATCAAAAATTATTAATTTTAATCCCCCGCTGACTTCCTATTGTTCAAACTGTTTTGAAGTTTCTTTCCTGTTTCCGGTTTTAAGTTATCCATGTACTTGATAACACTTGGATACATTTGTTTGTGGCTTTGAAAACAGTTTAAATTCTAGCTCTGATAATAGATCATAATAAGGCAATTAAACAATGTGTTAATTACAAGGAGAAATCTTGTAATAATCAGTCTCTTTCTTAATCATGATATATTCGATAGTGTTCAATGACCATGTAATCTAACAACTAAAATAATGTAAAGGAACTGACTCTTTGCCACAAAGTCATATTTTCTAATCCCTATATCTAAGCAACCCGTTTTGGTGTAGACCTTTGATATTTCAGACTTTGATTATTTGATCCATCAGAATTCATAGTTTAACACATTAAAGGTCTACGACATTTTGTTGGAAAGCTATAAGGATTAAAAAATCAGGATAGGATAATGAAAAGAAAAGGTAGGTATATAAAGTAGGATAGGATAATGAAAAGGAAAGGTAGGTATATGAAGTAGGATAGGATAATGAAAAGGAAAGGTATGTATGTAAAGTAGGATAGGATAA
Source organism: Eurytemora carolleeae (assembly GCF_000591075.1). NCBI lineage: Eukaryota > Metazoa > Arthropoda > Copepoda > Calanoida > Temoridae > Eurytemora > Eurytemora carolleeae. The sequence goes on along the minus strand of NW_019396098.1, from coordinate 396,392 downwards.
TGAAAGGTATGTATATAAAGTAGCAAAGGATAATGAAAAGGAAAGGTAAGTATATAAAGTAGGATAGGATAATGAAAGGTAAGTATATAAAGTAGGATAGGATAATGAAAGGTAAGTATATAAAGAAGGATAAGGTTAGTATATAAAGTAGGATAGGATAATGAAAGGTAAGTATATAAAGTAGGATAGGATAATGAAAGGTAAGTATATAAAGTAGGATAGGATAATAAAAGGTAAGTATATAAAGTAGGATAGGATAATGAAAGGCAAGTTATAAAGTAGGATAGGATAATGAAAGGGAAAGGTAGGTTTATAAAGTAGGATAGGATAATGAAAGGGAAAGGTAGGTTTATAAAGTAGGATAGGATAAAAGGAAAAGAAAAGATAGGCATTAAAAGTAGGAAAAATAGATTTTTTTCCCTAGATTTTAGATAAAAGGAGAGAGTGCAATCTACAAAAGACCGGAAGTGTCCAGAATTCATATTTAATCAGGACTCGCTACAAAACACAAAAAAAATAGTATTGCATCATTTTTATACTTTTAGATTTTTTCTTTTAAAATGGTGCTGTGGAGTCTATTCGTGCTAATTCAGTGCTTTTATAATTATTTATTTGGTTTAATTGAACCTCCCATACGCCAACTTTTTGTACTTTCCCTACAATTCTAATCTTGATAAAGAGATTGCTTTTTTGTTTTAAAATGGTGCTGTGGAGTCTATTCGTGCTAATTCAGTGCTTTTATAATTATTTATTTGGTTTTTTATTGAGCCTACATACCAAACTTTTAACGTTTTCCTAAAATTATAATTTTGAAACTTGTTTTCTATTGTTTTAAAAGAGTGCTACGCGGCCTTGGGATCTTTTAGAACTTCTTTAAAGTGCTTTAAAAATTGACACTTCTTAAATTAGTTAAAACAAGGTGTTTTACTTACATCCAAAAAAGTAAACTTTAGATCGTTTTTAAACAAATCCCAACCCTACTCTCTAGCACTAGAATTATATAATTTTCTTCTTTAAAACTTAAAAGAAAAATTAGAAAACCGTACCTTACTCTTTTGAAGAGTATTGAATGACTGGAAAAGGATTGACTAGTTTATGGGCGTATGCAGTGGGGGAAGGGGGGGGGGGTGTTGAAGGGGTTAGAATTCGTCGACAAAAAAGTAAGTCGGGTTATGAAGAACAAAAACATTATTTTATCTGAATACATATATGCATCAGATTGCTTAGGAAAGAATTGCAAAACTATGCTTAAAAATAATATATCTGAATTCAATTGATTTCTAGATTTCTTGTTAATACGTGAAACATACGAATACGAATTTTAGTCAATCATTTTAATTCCAGAAAATAATAAAAAACATTTATAAGATTTCACTTTGTTTCGAACAAAAATGTATTTGAGACGATTATCTCTTGGGGATGGATTCTCCTGGTTCTAAGATTACTCCTAGATTCTCACGCTTCTATCCTACTGTTTTCTCACACTGGAGAACCTAAACCTGATCCTGGACCGTGACAAGTTGAAGTTTTTAAACAAACCTAACTAATCCTGAAGTAAATTCCTGAATCCTGCCTGTACATTCCTGAATCCTGCCTGTAAATTCCTGAATCCTGAAGTAAATTCCTGAACCCTGCCTGTAAATTCGTGTCAGGATCAATAGTTAAAATATTCAAGAACTGTCCTTTTATAAATATTTAGTAATTCATTACTTAGGAGCAGAAAACTCTGGAATTGTAAGACGACTTTTAGAATCAAGTCATAACTTAAAACAATTTAAACGATGTGCAGTGTAAACAGATAAATTTCACTTAATGGGTGAATTTTTAAGTGTCCCGTAAAACTATTTGCTTTGCAGCAAAATCAAAATTTCTTAAGTATTGATATAATTTCGTCTTCCCATTCCATTGTTTTCTGGTTAGCACTGTAAGAAATGTTTTACATTTATAGGAATGACAAATAGGTTTAAATCAAAACTTAATAATATTGTATTTGCTTTCTTATAAAAGATTTCTTGAGCTTGGGAAAACACTTTTATATTTATGTAAAATACTAAAGTTTTATGAAGGACAATAAAGCTTAAAGGGAATGTTCGCCAAAATAGTTCTGAATTTATGACTAGAACTTGTAAGCATAATTTCATGTAACCCTTCATGTAAAGATGACAATGAAAAGTTTAATAAGGTACCCCGAAAAGCTTTTGAGATCCAATAATTTTTAATAATTTTAAAAACTGATTATTCAAATTTTTTTTTTTCAAAAGTGACTTGCGCATTTCTACTTCAGGAAAACATTTGAATTATCGAATTTAATATTTTTAACCCTAAAAAAAGACAATATCGTTCTTATTGTTGATCTTCTTGTTGATCCTGAGAAAAGAAACTTATAAAAAACTTAAATCTTGCTAAAAAGTGTTTACAATATGCCTGAAGTTTCATCTCTAAATGTATTTAGCAAAATGAAATGAAACTAAATAGGAAAGTTTTTATTTTTTAGATATTTGGCACTTCTTAATAGAAAACCTGTGAGAAAATTGGAAAGGGCAGACTCATAATTGTCTGGAGTGCTATTGCATGATAGGTAAACTGCATACTTAATTATCACCAAATACTTCATACATCAGACGAAAAATTACATTTCAAATAAATTTAGTCTTAGATTTTTTATCTAACAGAATTCATAGTTTCACAAATCTGGTCCACAAAAGTTACAAAAGTATAGGGATAAAAAAATCAGAGTTTGTGGCAAAGACTCAATTTCTGTAGCTGACATTTTTCAAGTATATAGTTCACATGTCTCACTGCTAAACTTTTACTTAACGCCGACAGCTAAAGGACTTAAGTCTTTGCCACAAACTCTGATTTTTAAAACACTATATCTTTGGATTCCAATGTCATAGACCTTAGATATTTCAAACTATGAATTCTGTTAGATCAAATAATGTAAGTTTGAAATATCAAAGATTTGCGACATTGGGTTCCAAAGATATAAAGATTATAAATTAAGAGTTTGTGGCAAAAACTCAATTTCTTTGTACAGAAGACAGATACAGAATTTACAACCAAATAAAATTTTAAATCAGATGAAATTGTAAAAATGGCATTAAAGATTCAAAACTCGACTGATGAAATTTTAAAATCGCAAGGAAAAAGAAAAATTAGGTCGCATTTAAAACAAAAAGTCATTAAAAATTTAAAAATCGACTGATAACATTCTAAAGTAGAAGGTTAAAACTGTAAAGACATCTAAGGAAAAATATTGATATTCATTAAAATAACGTGTGGAAAAATAATAATTTTAATAATAATAATTGCAATGATGATATTCAACCAAGAACTAATGTTAATACTAGGATCAATTCCTAGATCTCTCACTTATTATATTTCATGTAACCTTTATCTGCAGAATCTGCACCTCATTAAACTTATAGATTCCAAGAAGATTAAAATAAGGTAGAAAATTCAAGTTTATGCGTATTTCTGTTTGGAATCTACAAGTTTGGTGTTCTTTTATTAAGGTATCGAAGTAACAAGAGAAAAGCATATTTAAAGCAGTTTCTCATTAATTATGGCAGTTTTTCTGATCCCTATATTACGTAGATCTGCATATGACTGGGTCCACTTGGAAATGTCGTTTTATTTTAACCTCACTAACTCACAACATTTTTGAGTCCTAGACATGTACATTTTAGAACAATAATGCACTTGTTTTAAGCTTTAGTATTTCAGAAGTAATTGAAACCTTTGGATCACTGTAAGATCTTTAATTGCGTACAATTATGATATTTCAAACTAAAACTATTTGATCTAACAAAATTCTAATTCATCATGAACTGAACCTATTCTACTCCTATACACTACCTATATATTTAGTTACATTGGTTTACTCTACAATCACTGTATATAATTAGTAAACCAAACCAATTCTGATTCATCATGAACTGAACCTATTCTACTCCTATACACTACCTATATATTTAGTTACATTGGTTTACTCTACAATCACTGTATATAATTAGTAAACCAAACCAATTNAGGGGGGGGTTAGTAAATTTGGCATGTAAAAGAATTTTTCCTGACAAATCATTCTTGTCTGTCTTGTTTTTGTATATCCTGAATCTTGATGTATGTTTGTATGTTTACATGTTAACACCTGACATGAGAGGAGTAAACATGGCGGAAAAGAACTATTTTAGAACTTACAATGGTGTTATAGAAAATTCAAGGATATATATAACAAGCTCTTCTATAGAAAGTGCTTAAAAGTCAATGTTACATTGACTTAGTAATAATAAAAATCTTAAAACAAGTAGCAAAATATTGAAATATTTTCATACCGAGATGTAACTAGAATACTTTGGAATAGTTGTCGCTTTTAGTAGTTTTTAATCGTTATACAGTGTAACCCAAAAAGAAGGATCCATTAGAGACGAATCTACGGAATTTACACTGTCTGTCTCCCTATAGTTGGGATTCCCTGTAACTGATAACTTTTCTTTTTTACTTAATCATTTAATAAGCCATTAATAGGCCTTGGGATAGTTCATTTTTAAATATTTGAAGTCGTCTTTACAGACCCATACTTTGTGAGTAACCTTGCTATAGGAAACAATTACATGATGTTTTACAAAGAAAATTGATTTTTTGGGTTACCACAGAAATGTAACCCCCCCCCCCATCCCCCCCTCGAAAGGAAATCTGAATATTTAAAGTATTCTCGTGCCTCGTTCATGATTTTGTTAAGCATGAAATTCAATAATGGCTGTAAGATTGAAACTGAGATGTTTTTACATTATTTGCATACATATTTCTTACTTAACACTTTTCAGAAATATAAAAACATATAACTGTATGGTTTAAACTTTTAGAACTGTTGAAATTAATTTGTTTGCAGATAACTGTAAATAAATAAAATGATAAATAAAAAATCTGTTTGCATATTGCTTACTCAACACTTTCCAGATATACTAAAACATTAATTTAATTTGATATTTTAAACTTTTCTTAATTAATACTTTTTTCTGTTGGCATTAATTTGTAATGGACAAACCTTTTTTTTCTTATAAGATAATGAAGAAAGAGACTTCGCTACTTATTCTTTCCATTTTTTATTAAATTATCAAATTACTGATTATTAAATTAAATTATTGATTTTGTTTCTGAATTCCACGTATTTAAGATCTCCCGGTGTTTTTTACAAACCCATTACCTAATTCAATACCTACATGGGTTCATTTCAAAACTAATTTGAATTTACAACTTAACTGTGGGAGGAAGCTTTTTAACTTGGAAGGCTCGAAGGCTGGAGGGGGAGGAGGGGGTTATTAGGTTATTAGAAGGGGGAGGAGGGGGTTATAGGTTATTAGGAGGGGGAGGAGGGGGTTATTAGGAGGGATTTAAAACAAAAGAGCCTTTTTAAGATGACAATCTTTTAAGAAAAAGGGATTGAGATAAAACAATCAGGAATTGTTTAAAATAATTTAGATTTTAACCTAGATAGCTTCTCATTACCGACAAATGAGCATCAAAATAATGACAAAATAAACAACATTAAATTAGATAAGAAAACATAAAAAAAAACTAAAATCATCCAAACAAAAACAATTCAAATTTTAAATTAGTTTTTTTGCTAAAAATGAGCACAAGAGTCTAGAAAATTCGCAGACGAAAAATGTGCCAAATTATTTTTTTCTAACTACATTTTCAGATTGTCTTAAGATTTAAAAGCATCAAAATTCAATATGCATCTTTGAAATAAAAACTAATTCGAGTATTTTAAGATTTTTTTTCATTTTTTTAGATCACGTTCACTTAGAAAAAAATATGTCAATATTTACCATATAAATTTACTTTAATAAATATAAGTTCTCACACCCCCACACTTCTTCAGGCAAACAATTTCGTGACTGAATGGAAAGATTTCCCAGCAGATTGGTCTTGTTTCAGATAAATTTTACCAATAATAACTTTTGCCTTTTTTATCTTTATTAATTGAATTCCTTTATGAGGATTCAACAAAGGAAATGTTTTATGAAAATACTTGCAAATAAATGAGTATTGATATTTTAGAGTTTTAATTTCATGGTGGACATAAGTAGTTGATAGGAGACAGGATACAATGATATCCAAGATATAAGGAGAGAGTTGATAATGAATATAATTGTGAATACTTACTCTACTGGTGCGGAGGAGGGCTGATCGGACCTGGGTTTGGTCCGCATGATTTCTCTAGGTACCCCTCTATACTAGGGCATCCTTAGTAACTTGAAATAATCTGCTAAAAGTCACTTTTCACTGAATGTGAAACCTACATTCTATAGATCATTTACATACTCCGAGTACAGGGTTTGACAGGTTGGGTGTATTACAAGTTTAATACCGGAGCTACATCTGTCCCGTCCGATCTCTGTAGAAGATTCACTTCGACTGCTGGCAGGTGAACAGCAGAACTACCTGTAGTACTTACACACACACACACACGCTAACATACACTAACATGCATGAGTGTTGTTTGTATGACCGTACTATGTTACGTACGTCTGTTAAAAATTCATGTCGGTTGTAGGTATAAATCCACCATAAAGATGTATATAAAGTTGTGCAGAAGTCCAGATAAAAGGATTTTAATTGCGATTGCAAATTTGAAAATTGCAGTTTGCATGTCGAACTCGGGCAGACGTGATCATGAAAGCCTTGGACAAGCATACAGTAGAATAAAAAGGTTTTTATTATTCATGATGACTGGAAAATTATTGGGGAGGGAGGGGTTGGGGGGGGGGGATAATCTTAATCTTTTTCGGCCTTCAGTAAAATTAACTTTTCAATGGGGTTCTTATATAGTAGCAATGTCTATACTGTGAGATGAATAAAACTGTGGAATAGGAAGACGACTTATTATTGTTTGATATTGTACAGAAGTAGATCCATCTGAAGTTCTGAACCGAACTACATTATCATTATAGGAAGAGCGGTTCTGAAAGCCTATTTTTCTTAAACTGTAATTGTGAACCGATCAAAAGGAATATGGCTCGAAATGGGCGGAACTTGAGCTAAGGAAATGCAACTTGAGATAGCGGAAACTTCGGTCGGAGCCGGGTGTATGTTTCCTAAGTAAGCTTCTCAAGGGATGACAAATTCAAAGGCAAATAATGGAGCTAAGGAAATGCAACTTGAGATAGCGGAAACTTCGGTCGGAGCCGGGTATATGTTTCCTAAGTAAGCTTCTCAAGGGATGACAAGTCCAAAGGCGAATAATGGAGCTAAGGAAATGCAACTTGAGGTAGCGGAAACTTCGGTCGGAGCCGGGTATATGTTTCCTAAGTAAGCTTCTTAAGGGATGACAAATCCAAAGGCGAATAATGGAGCTAAGGGAATGCAACTTGAGATAGCGGAAACTTTGGTCGGAGCCGGGTATATGTTTCCTAAGAAAGCTTCTCATGGGATGACAAGTCCAAAGGCGAATAATGGAGCTAAGGAAATGCAACTTGAGATAGCGGAAACTTCGGTCGGAGCCGGGTATATGTTTCCTAAGTAAGCTTCGCAAGGGAAGACAAGTACAAAGGCGAATAGGCTGGATAAACAACTCTCCTACTCAATACATAGACGAGAACTTCTTGATGATAAAAATATATTTCAGTAACGAGGTTTCCTACAAAAATACAAATTGTTATTGACGTACATGTATATAAATAATGATTGTTAATAAAAAATAACTAAAATACATGAGTATTGTTGTAAACGAACAATTGGTTAAAGAAATATGTATCATTGAGAATTGAACAAAGGTTTCAAGGTACTGTTGTGAATCGGCCAATAAAAGGTTTAAAAGATATTATTGTTAATTAAACAAAAAAGGAACTTACGATCTAAAATTGTATGGTACGGGAATAGTTTTGAATTGTAGTCTAAAACGATTTTAATCTTCTGAAATAAATATTAATTTGGTTAAAGGGATTTCACTGTTTGTTCGTAAATGATTCACTGGAATTATGTTTTAAATTGTTTCTTTTTAATGCACTTTAAGTTTTATTAGTTCCATGAGGCTTTTGTTTATATTTACGCGGAGACCTTGGAAATGTTTGGTTTTGAAAGTGAACGGAGGGTTTGACGGAGGTATAATTTGTTAGAGACGACCTTACAACAGATTGAATTATGGGGTATGGTTCACAATAATATTTAAAACATTAAAAGTCATCTTCGATTAATGCGAAAATCAATCTTTTGATATCATAAAAGACTGACACATTTGAATATTTCCAAATATAATTAACATATATTTTATAAATTCCAAAATTCAAAATGGTTAAAGATCGCTTGGATTTTAAAAAGAAAGATAGAACACCTTTTTTATTTAGACTCCTTTGACACGAATTATGTAAGTTAATACGGAATACATATTTACTACTGCAGTCGTCATCGTATATATCGAAACAATGAAGACGACTTTTACGATCACTGTACGATACAGACAGATAAAAATTCCATTGCATTCTCCTATTTTTGTTTATCTAGTTAATCATTTACTTCAAATTAAAGATCGGAGAAAAAAATAAAAATTTTATTGCAAATCCTCAAGTAACATGATTAGTAAAAGTTTACATCATTATACAGTAAGACCCATAATACAGTGGAAGAGGGAGACGACTGTAAGACTTATAGTCCTGAGTTTAAGCATTACAATGAACACAGCAATTGTGCAGTGCACACAAACCCGTTTCACTTATAGGTTGATTTTCAAGCTTCTGGCAAAACTGTTTGCAATTTATAGCAACATGAAATAAGATAGATAAGAACAAGCCTTAATGTCGTCTTTCTGTTCAAATCCATGCTTTTAAGGGTTCCATATGTATAAAACACTGCTTTCGCCTCATCAATCATTTTTTAGATTCAATAAAATTATAAACTATTTAAAATTTATATGAAATATACAAAACATATCATGAGATTTCAGAGATTCGACTCATGGAACTTATGCCGTCTGTCAGATTCATGATTCTCTGCAACTATAAACTTGTTTCTTTCTTTGCAAAATCCTTATTAAAGACTATATTCAAGGAAAAATATTTGATTTAACCTTTGGATCGTCATACAGTGAAGCCCGTAATAACGAATACATCGCAAGAATTTATCAAATGTCGTCTTGACAATTTTTCAATGAGTTTTATACTATATTACGTAAATTTCGGTATTTGCAGAATATGCGGTAAACAGTTTTAAAGAGTTCCATATATTCATTTAATTAAAAAAACTAAATATCTGCAACATTCCATTATCAGAAAGTGAAGAATACGACATTTGATGAATTCTTTCGATGTATTCGTTATTAAGGGTTTCACTGAATCATAAGAGTTTCAAGTCGTTATTACATGTGTCTCCTCCTAATTATGACTTGTGAGTACCCCAGTACTTGACCCATGCTTAGTTTAATTTACACAGGTGTCTAAAAAATTGCAATCCTATATTATTTACCATATTTAATATGTTTGGCATATATGGTATTCTGGAATGTACACCGTACAGGGTGTCCCACATCATATTGGACTTTTAACGGGTCTTTTACTAAACACTAAATTGCAAACTATAAGCTATAGTCGTCGCTTTTTTCCCAAGTTTAGGTTAGAGTATCCTAAGACCGAAAGGAATTGAGTTTTTGCCAAAAACTCTAATTTTCTAATTAATCCTTATAGCTTTACAAGCTGATTCGGAAAACCTTTAATATTTCAAACTTATATTATTTAAGGTATTAAAATTCATAGTTTCAAATATCCAATGTATTCAACATTGGATTGCAAAGATATAGGAATTATAATATCAGAGTTTTTGGAAAAGACTCAATTAGTTTTACCATCCCAGGAAACATGTTAACCGACAATATGTGCTGATAGCGAAGATGTCGGGTAAATAATTCTGAACTTTATATATTCCACATCGATTTGTCGGAGATTAAATGTTTGCAAGGAGAGCAGGGATAGTTAAAAGGATGATTTGGTCTCAAATATGATATGTCGTCTTGAATTTCAAAGACGACATTGAAGTTACGAAGTAATGATAGTCTTACTTTATGTTACTCGTTGGTTTCAAAAATATTCTAATGATTTTTTTGGGCCAGGTCCGTATACAGTGGGGAAGGGGTATTATATAGGGGGGGGGGGCATCAGTCCATAACCCCACCCCCCTCTAGTAAAATCAGGGAGGGGTGTACCATCCTGTATTCATTTTAAACTCATAACCCCTTTCTCTCTGTATAATTTAGAAATTAAGCATACCTTTATTTAAGCCATAATTAGACATCCATTTAATATAAATGAAAAATGCAATTGCTCATAAAAACGTTTTTTCGATCTTTATATAGCAAATTTAGGGTTTATTTTATTAATTTTTTTTAATTTTATTTAATAAAAACATATAAAATACAATTACTATTTCATGTTTGATTAAAAGACGACAATAGATCCAAGTTTTTCTGTAAAAACAAAAAGTTCCTGTAACACGTGTATTTTTAGCCAATAAATATCTATCTACATACATGTATAGTGTGAACTTAAACCTCCCCAAGTTCCAACACCAAAAATAATTTTTAATTGTACAAATAGATCATTCCATGCTGTATTTTTAAAAGATTTTACACTTGATCGCAGAATTACATTGAATATCATGTCTGAGCGCCTAAAAAATACAATTCAACAAAATCCTGCGTGCATTGCCGCACCCATGCGTAAGAAACAACATATCTCAGCTCAGGGGCTTTAAAAATTAAACTAAAGCGAAGAAGCAAAAATAAGATTTATATTAAATAATAATTAAAGCATTTAAAAATCTTTATTTTGTTTTCATTATGTCAAATTTAATTCAAAAATTTGTCTTTATCTACTGTATGGATCTGCTTTAACCCTAGAACTAGAGCAATTTTACACCATTCGCTCATTCAAGCATCAAGCTCTCAGGCAGTATTCATTTTCCAACACCTCTTCAGTTCTTGGTAAGGTCTTTTTATAGAAAACAGTATTTCCGTTCGTATTTGGGAAACGTGAGAAGTCAAACTTTTGGAATTCAGGTTAAAAATAAATTTTTGTTACAGAATTGAAATTTATTTGCTTTTATAATTATTATACAGTGAAACCCTTAATAACGAATACATCGAAAGAATTCATCAAATGTCGTATTTTTCACTTTCTGATAATGGAATGTTGCAGATATTTAGTTTTTTTAATTAAATGATTATATGGAACTCTTTAAAACTGTTCCTGCATATTCATGGCTATTTATTTATTTTCGAAAATACTGAAATTTACGTAATATAGTATAAAACTAATTGAAAAATTGACAAGACGACATTTGATAAATTCTTCCGATGTATTCGATATTAAGGGTGTCGCTGTATTTTTTTTATTTTCACACACAAATCAAAAATTAATATAATATGGTGTAAAAAACAAAGAATTCTCCATATTTATTCTCTAACTTCATCTACTACATTTAATCTACATACATATATTTTAATCTACATACATAAATTTTAATCTACATACATATATTTTAATCTACATACATATATTTTAATCTACATACATATACTTTAATCTACATACATATACTTTAATCTTATGTGTAGCTGATTTATCTCTAAAATTTGTCACTATTAAAAAAAATATTTTAAAGAAAACAAGATTTTAAAAGAAAATTTCTTACTCAAACTAATGAACAATTCCTTTGACAATTATGTTTGAGCAGAATAAACTAATGATCAATACCTTTAACAAGCATATTTGAGCAGATTAAACTGATAAACAATACCTTTAACATCCATGTTTGATCAGAATAAACTAATGAACAATACCTTTAACAGCTATGTTTGAGCAGAATAAACTAATGAACAATACCTTTAACAATCATGTTTGTGCAGAATAACCTAATGAACAATACCTTTAAAAACCATGTTTGTGCAGAATAACCTAATGAACAATACCTTTAACAATCATGTTTGTGCAGAATAACCTAATGAACAATACCTTTAAAAACCATGTTTGTGCAGAATAACCTAATGAACAATACCTTNTCTAAACACTTTTATTATTGTGAACCCATTTCAAAAGTTAAGCAAAGAATATTTTCATATAAAGAATTAGTGACTTTCGTTAACAATTAATTGTCATTCTTTTCAGAAGTTTTAATATATAAAAAAACGTCTTAGGACTCCCCGACGGTTTTAACCTACAGATCCTTAAATAGATCGTAATAATCTTTTCATTATAAAATTCGTAAACCATTGTAATGATTTATTTATCATTATACATTTCATTTTTTTAGGAAATAAAGAGTTTTCTGCATTATCGGTTTTGATTTGAGGGTAATTCCGTTGTCTATCTGTTCATTATTGAGAAACTTAAGTTCCTATCCGACAACAATACTATATAATAACATTAATGGCTCTTTTGGAATAATCTAAAACATTTTGTGTACCTTTTTTCGCTTTACAATTGTTTCATACAATATATTCTGGTCTTAAAATATTCAATTTATGAATCGATTAAATATATTTTAGAACGTTGTTCCCAGTTCCCTATACCTGTACGTTCCCCAAAATGCTGAAGCAAGAGACCAAATTTTGTGTCTTATATAATCACAAATAAATAAAAAATTTGATTGATTTTTATTGTTTTGTCTTAGAGTAAAGAGTTTAATTAGAGTAGAGCGTTTACATGACTTTACTCTATGAATAAACTTGAATTGTACATGATAAAGTGAGTATGCACCGTACTGCAGTAAGTGGGGCTGGTGTGTATGGACGAGCCTGTACGGGGACAAGGGGCCACCACAGTCCTACGGGGCAGAGGAGGATGGAGAGAGGGGACAGTGCAGGTATACGCTACTATTGGTAAACAAAAACTATATTAGCTTGAACAAAACCTTTGGACCAATCGGAATGTGGCATTGTTTTGCTTATTGCTATTTTAAATCAAAAGTCTTTGAAACTTCTGAAAAGAATGACAATTAATTATTAACTGAAGTACTAATTCTTTATATGAAAATATTCTGTTCACAATAATAAAAGTGTTTAGACTCCGTTACCGGAGAACAAAGAAAATGGGGCTAAAAAGTATTTGGTTTGGTGTCTCAGAGAGGGGGTTTTAAGTTAAAGACGACATTACATGGATGGACGGAGAGATTCTATGGTTAATGACAGTACTGCATATTGTTCTTGTATTTGTACTGTCTATATATTTTTTTCTCCAATTAGAGATGACAGTGATTGTACAAGATGGGCATCTGTTTGCAGTCCTCTAGGTTTTTGTAGGTAAGTATCAAATCATTAAATCCATCTTTTACTAAACATAATTAATTTTTAGTCAAAGATATTTGATTAAAGCATTACAGTATTAAATTTTAGTTAAACAGCTAACAGTTACATACAGTGAGACCTATAGAAGTGTGGAAGAGTAGGAGGATATTTAAGCAATTTTATGCGTATTTTTTATTCAAATAGCTTAATTTTATGTGTATTTTTTATTCAAATAGCTTCAATTTTATGCGTATTTTTTAATCAAATAGCTTCAATTTTATGCGTATTTTTATTCAAATAGCTTCAATTTTATGCGTATTTTTTATTCAAATAGCTTCAATTTTATGTGTATTTTTTATTCAAATAGCTTCAATTTTATGTGTATTTTTTATTCAAATAGCTTCAATTTTATGCGTATTTTTTATTCAAATAGCTTCAATTTTATGTGTATTTTTTATTCAAATAGCTTCAATTTTATGCGTATTTTTTATTCAAATAGCTTCACCAACAGTTAGCAAACTTTTATATTTAGTGCAGTCCCATGAAGAACTGCGATGCTTAACCTTTTTATTTGAAACATGAGATTTAAAATCATAACTTGAATGCAGTGCCATAACTCGAGGGGGGGGGGGGTAACAGGCCACTTGCCCCCTACCAAAACTTTCCAATTATGGGTCTGACAACTGTCGTCTTTCTATTCCCCCAATATATGTCTCAATGTATGCGAAATATTTTAGCGGTAATCATTCCGTTGTGTACTGGTTGATATTGTTTTAGTGCGTGGTCAACGAGGTTATAGTATACAGAGTGATGATGTACGCTAATCCTTCACTAATTGTACAGGCCATGTACTTCACTTCCAAACGTCAATCTTTATATTACAGTACCCGGGGGGGATTTCTGAAAATATTTAAATGGAGATTTGTTTTCCATGTAACTATTAAAATCCACTACTTCTTTATCGTATGCAGGATAACATTTTCACAAGAAGACATACAATTACAGTCTTTTACAGAGCAATATTTCATCGTTAATGGTTCTGAGAAAACAGAGTAAACTTTAAGATACAAAACCTCCCGATACACTTGTACTCCGAGACCGTACTGCATATTTGATGTTTGCACTGTATCACTGCACTGTACCTGAGCCCAAAACTTAAGACATGTATCGAATTTAATCCATTTTTAGATCTGGATTTTGGGACGGGAGTTTTGGAAGTCCTTCTAATCCCAGGTTATTTTAAACTATGCATAATACACACTGTACTGTATTCAGCCAGCAGAAGAGACCCACGAATTATGCAACATCAAAGACTTTACTGCATTCACTGGATTAATGTTACTGAAACTGATAAAATTTAATTCAGAAGCTACAATTCAACTTTCCCTTCCTTGACATCTTAAAGGGACTGTAAGCGTAATTTCAAGTGATGTGCTTCTGATCGAACCATCTCAGAGATATACAATACACAGGGAGTTCTCTGCTCTCTATGATTAGTCAAAAATTTAATGGGTACCGTTGTAAATCGGACATTCCCTTCGTTGCATGGAGGGTCAGTTGAAATTACGCTTTTAGTTCCGATAAGAGATTTAGGTCTTCATTAAAATTTCAATTAAGTATTTCTCACAAAAAAAAGAATATTACTTTGATGACGAGCACAAATTAAAGATTTAACATGTTTTTTTGTATTAAATATAATCTTGAAAATTATATGCAGCGACGTAAAAAGGAACTGAACTGAACACTAATGGTTAATATTTCAAACTTAAGATATTTGACAACATGACAGGTCTACAAAGTCAGCTTGCAAAGATATAGGGATTAGAAAATTTAAATTCGTGGCAAGTGTTCAGTCACTATAAAAGTTAAGGTCCTGTTATTTTTGACGTTGAAGTTGAAATAAGGAAATGTGATTAATCATTTTCTAATTTCTGAATACTCGTTAATCCCCTTAAACTTCATCCTTTGTTCTGTAGGCCAGGACAGGAGCCGAGTGAATGGATAAAGGAAAAGAGGATTTCTGATAAAAATTTAACTTTCAAAGAGTCTAAATTAATGACCGTCATAATGAATCAGGGGGGAAATGTCCCAAAATATTTAAAAAAGAAATGTATTGTCGGAAGCTTGAAACTTTTGAAAAAGGTTCAGTTTAGCTGCAATAATCTAACTTAGGTCTTTAACCCATGTGGAATTTACTTATCTCTCATTGCCCATTTGTTAAATTTGAAGATTCACCGATCTTCAATTGGTAAAATTTAAACTAAGAATCGGTAAATAAAAATAGTTTGCGGCAGAAAATGTGATCGACAGAATTTTTCGTCAAATCCATGTTCACTGGAACATAGGGATAAAACACAACTTTATACATATACAAAGGGACCCAACTGTGGAAAATGAAGACGACTTTACACTCAAGTTATAATTTGAAATAGTTCAATGAACATCGAGATACAGAAACTGTGCAGTGTACTTAGACCCATTTTATAAAATAAGTTGATTATCAAACTCCTGGTAAAACTATTCCTTTATTAACGACATCAAATATCATTGTCCGAAGTTTTATGAGTCCCCACTTAATTTTTCCAGAGCACTCCGAGATCCCAATCTGACCAGCCTAGGAGCTCCCAGAATAAACCGGAAACACGGGGATATCAGGACCAAGTAAATGAAGGTAAAAAAGGATTCTATATTTAATAAACAGTGAGAAGCAACTGAACAGCGCACTTTACCTTCTTGTGGCCTGTGGGATATTTCAGTGTGTATTCTATTAATGTACAGAATTACGCTGCTTAACTATTATTCTTTAAAAAAGGAAAGAACAATTCAGTTACGGATAGTCGGGTCATTTGCTCAAATGGTAACCGGCAAAAAAGTTCTCTAAAAATAGTTTTCGGAAATAAAGTCCTGTGGAAAAAGTCTTTGAAATAAAAAGTTTCTGGAAATAAATTTCTACCATTTTGAGATTTTTTTAAGGACTTTTTTTCTGATTCCAGTATGATTTTATACAAAAACGTCCCTGGAAAGCAAGTTTTCTTTAGTGGAAATGCATGGGAACAAAGGATGTTTACAACCATTGAAAAAAGGGGCTTAATATTAAAAGCATGCTGTAATATGCAGATGTATAGAAGGAAAGTCCTTTTTTAAATGTCTCAGACTTGACCTAATTTTCCAAGACTTAGGACTTTTTTCTCGTTTTTTTCTTCGGATTTATTTTCTTCAAGACTTAAATTACTGTGATTTTTTTTCTTGAGACTTTATTGGCAGCCCCCATATTATTTTAAGAAAAAGACCCAGGACTTCAGAAAATTAGGAACTTTATACCAAAATTTCTTTTCCGATATTTTTCCAAAGAAGCTTTTTTTCTGTGACTTTTTTACAGAGATTTGTTCAGATACGACCCAAATACTTAAATACTTAACTTTTCATTTCTTTTAAAATAATATACGGAAATAAAGGGCATTCTTCTTGAAGAGAAGTTGGATAAATAAACTTCATACGCGGTTCAGCCATGTCTCCCTTAATCATTAAACTTTTGTCCCTTGAATCAAATATATTTATCCCTGGAATCAAATATATTTGGTCCCTGGAATCAAATATATTTGGTCCCTGGAATCAAATATATTCTGTCCCTGGAATCAAATATATTTGATCCCTTGAATCAAATATATTTGGTCCCTGGAATCAAATATATTCTGTCCCTGGAATCAAATATATTTGATCCCTTGAATCAAATATATTTTTTCCCTGGAATCAAATATATTTGGTCCCTGGAATCAAATATATTTGGTCCCTGGAATCAAATAAATTAGGTCCCTGGAATCAAATATATTTGGTCCCTGGAATCAAATATATTTATTCAATGACACATATTTTTCTTTAATAGATGAAAAACAAAATACGTTGAAATAGAAATGAAAATAATAAATTTTTAAATGTAGTTTATTATGATATTTCTTGTTGGAAAAATACAAAACCTTTTGTAGTGTTTATAATGGAAAGAAATTATCTAAACTATCAATGTATTTTTAAAGAAAAGTAGAAAAACATTCACTTTAGAAAATTGTTTAAAATGCTTACTTCATATAATCCAAGGAGTATGAAATAGAAGGGAGATACAACTGACGCGGCCCGCGGTAATTGTACATCAGACAAATATTTCTGATACAAATGGAGTACCCGTCTGCAAAGCATGTATAATCATATTGTAGGGCGGGCCGCGGCAGTTGTATCTCCCTTATATTTCATACTCCTTGATATAATCATAAAAAATAATCCAAAAGTTTTTAAAAAAATAATCTTGAATTTGATGAAAAGGATTAAAGTTTCAAAATTGTCTTTTTGACATATGCGTGGCTACAATCAGATGAATGTGAATTTTAAAAACTATATTATAGTAATTTTTATATTCATTTCTTCTCAACATTAAGAATTTTACGAGTAACATTGTTATCAGAAATTGAAATTCATTTCTAATTATATTTTTAAGCAACTATCTCTACTTTTTTGAATATTTTTAATCTTTTTTCTTCTAAGGTGCAGAATTAGACCTGAACCTCGCGTTATAGGCTCAGATGTCTATCTTTTTATATCTCCAGTCCCGTATTCGAACTCCGTTAATTAAAAAATATATTAGCTGAATAAACTTAAAATGTCTACAGTTTAAAGTTTAAAAGTTAAGTTTAATTCATTTTAAATAGAATTTACTTTCGAGGCACTATGCAGGTCTATAAATAAAAACGGAGCAAAAGGAATTGAGTCTTTGTCACACATTTGAATTTTCTAATCCCTATATCTTGGCAACTTAATGTCTAAATATTTGATATTTCAAACTTACATTATTTGATCTAACAGAATTCATAGTTTCAAATGTCAAAGGTCTACGACATAAGGTTGCAAAGATATTATAATTAGAATATCAGAGTTTGTGGCAAAGATATTAGAATTAGAATATCAGAGTTTGTGGCAAGGACTTAAGTCCTTTGTCTGTTATCTTTTATTTCCCCCTCCTCCCGATCCCACCGGGTTTTCATCTCTTTCATCAATTTCAGGAAAAATTCCCGGAGAAGCCGGGAAAGATTATCCGACCTTTTCTCTTTCCAGTCTCAGGGATATTTAGTTCATTGTTTATCATCAATTCAAAAGTATTAATGCAAAAAATATTACAAATACCAACTGATAGTTTTAAAGGGACTGTAAGGGTTTTTCAAGTAACTTTAGAGATGGGGACGCTCGGCTTTTTTCGTTTTGTTCGTTCATCATTCATGAAGGGCTCATTTCGTTCGTTTTTTTTCAACCGTTCACAAAATAATTAATTTCGTTCGTTCTCAAAATTATCGTTTATTTCCATCTATTTCGTTCGTTTTTTCATTGAACGACAGTTCATCAAAATCGTTCGCTAATAAAAAATCGCTAGTTTAGTAAAAAAAAACCTAAGATTGTTCAAATTTTTTTGTTCGAAAAACCGTTTAAATTTAAAACCTTTTAAATTTCGGAAAATTTGTATGTTTAATTTTAAAAAAAGATTTTAAATCGTTCGTTTTTGTTCGTTTTTTAAAAGCTATCATTTTTTCATTTCTCTGAAAATTTCGTTCATCCATCGTTTGTTTTTTGCTGAACGACACCCTTTATTATGGAAAAATTTTTTCCTTCAAAAAACGATGCTCATCTCTAAGTGACTCTTCATGCAAAGCAAGGATATAATGCAAGAATAGTTATTTCATCGGTGTACGCATCTTGTGTACTGCAGTGTACATTCACTGGGCGGTAATGTAAACACAAGACGGATGTCACAGCCTGACATGGGATCCATCTTTCACATAAAAAAATAAATGAAATATTCTGGTCATAGGAAACTATTATGTGAATTATCAAAATTATCAGAATTAAATGCTTTTATCCTCCTCGGATACTAAACGAACACTGATGCATTTATTCTTCTTCTATATATAAATTTGGCTTGTCTGTCTGTTTGTTTGTTTGTTTGGGTGTCTGTCTGTTTGTATCCAATAAACGTCAAAACGGCTGAACCGATCGGGCCCAAATTTTTTGTGGGACATCTAGGGACCCCAGGGAAGGTTTATGAATGATTGAAATTTTAAATATTTGTCTCCATCAAAATTCGATCTTCATTATTTTTTTTTAAAATTTTGAAAATCCACGAAATTTTTTGTGAAAATCCGCGAATTATTTTTGTTTTGTTTTACGATGTACACAAGGCTAAGGCTAAGGCTAAGGCTAGTGTTTAAAAATTCCGCCAAGTAAGAACTGGTTTCAATATGTACGCAGAGTATACGTAACTGCAATTAACTTTCCTTTCATTATAACCTTGATGCAAAGATGGCATGATATCCTTAAAAGCTCTGTCTGATCAATTATGAATTAGATTTCAATGTTTTTGTTTCTTTTAATTGTTTATTTTCATTTGCGTGTTCTCTGCGAACGGATAAATTCACAGAAAAAAAACACCTTTTGAGTCAGAAAAACGACGGTATCTTCCACATTTCTGTTCAGATTATTGTAACATTTAATCCCTTGATATCGTTACAATCCCAGACATAAATCCTAGGGAAATCAAGATCAATCGTTGCCCCCCCCATCTTTGAGGGTTAATGCAAGACTTCACTTTCATTCCCAGTACCAGTTCATAATTCACCCAAACCTCTCTTCTTATGTATAATATCTATCTCTCAAGGTCTTGTACGGAGCTTAACTCATACGTCTGTTCGGTTCAAAGGTCTAGGGTGCACTGTTGAATCTTAATGAATCAGTTCAGGTTAACTACTCCGCATTCATTAAAAGAACAAAGAGATAAAGGTGTGAGGCTGGGGGAGGTTTTTAGCATGAGTCACCTATACTTTAAATATTACATTATGGTTTCCAGGATACTGTTGTAAATCAGGCGTTGTCATCTTTGCATGGAGGGTAACTTGAAATTACCTTTTATACTCTCTTTAAGGAGGAACTGTGAAGAGGTGAATAGAGTTTGTTTACATTCTTCTGTGACGTAAAAGGACAGAGCTAAATAACAACTTTTATTGTAAACAAATACAATCTACAGAATTACCAGCAAAGGATAAAACTTTATTGACGACCTAAAACTTTTCAAATTAAAGCTAAAACTTGAATTTGTGGGGTAACACTTTAGTAAACAGTAATTGTCCTGGTCAAGATTACCTTATTTACAATCTTTGTTGTTTTTACGGTTTCCAACTTGTCCATATACGTCACAGTAAAATGTAAACAAACCACATTTCCCTTACATTAGATCTACTCTATCATCTTCTCCTTATTTCTACTCTACTTTCCTCTCCTTAGTTCTACTCTACTCTCCTCTCTTTGGTTCTACTCTACTCTCCTCTCCTTAGTTCTACTCTACACTCCTCTTCTTAGTTATATACTCTGATAATTATCAGGGGTAAGCACAATAATATAAAACTGGCTCCAGCAGATAAGATTCCCAAGGACTATCCTAAACCAACAAAAGGAGGGGCTCAAGGAGGTTCAGGGTTGGTGCAAGGAGGGGATAGCGGAGCCATTGAGGGCGAAGGAATGGGTGACGGATGTCCCGGAAGCCTGGAGGAATGTATGGCAAGTTGTCCCTCCGAACTGAAGATATTTCAGGCCTGTGCAGCAAGCTGTGGTAACCGCTGTGACTAGGATATATTGACTATTAAATATATGTTCCAATAAACATGGTAGTTGAGTGACGATTTCGACATCATCTTTTAAAACAATTTATGATTTAATATAGTGATCTGTACATCTTGGTTTGCTAGCGGGGGAAGGCATGCGGTCATAAGCCACAACGTTTTTCCCTTCCATGCCACACAGTAGTTTTTTGTCTTCCGGCAGTTATTGCATTGAAATTGTGATTTTTTTAAATCCAGTCACGTCATGCAAAATATATATATAAAGATATATAGTACTGCCGAGGAGTGTTTAAACCTGAGGAATCTAGGGAAACCTGAGGAGCCTAGGGAAACCCTGGTTAAACCCTGGAAACCTGAGGAGCCTAGAAAAACCCTGGTTAAACCATGGAAACCTGAGGAACCTAGAGCAACCCTAGTTAAACCATGGAAACCTGAGGAACCTAGGGAAACCCTAGTTGAACTAGGGAAACCTGAGGAGCCTAGAGAAACCCTTGTTAAACCATGGAAACCTGAGGAACCTAGGGAAACCCGTTTAAACTAGGGAAACCCTGGTTAAACTAGGGACTGGGAAACCATGGTTAAACTAGGGAAACCCTAGTTAAACCATATAAACCTAACGAACCTATAAAAAAAACCATGGTTAAAGCTCTAAATAGAGACACTAGAAAGTTCTAATATATTTCCTAAGATCCCTGAAAATGACAAAAAGCAAATAAATTGATAATTACTTTCTCTTCTCGATCCATTACTCGGTGATTCAGGAAGATATTAAATGAGTTTTGGGAAAATGAACTGAAAGGACGGGGATTAAATATTGAGAGGGGGAAATAGAGAGAGGGGGAGTATGGGGTGAGGGGGGGAATAATTAGTTGAAATGTCATGGTTTCCTTGGGTTTCTTGGTTTCTATGTGGGATCCTTGCTTTTCCATGTGTTACCTTGGTTTTCCCTAGGTGTCTCTAATTTAACTAGGGTTTCCCTAGTTTTTCCGTATTTCCTTAGGTTTAACAAAAGTTTTGTAGGTTTCCCAGGTTTTAATGGTTTCCCTAGGTTTCCCTAAGTGTTCCTAGTTTAACCAGCGTTTCCCTAGCTTCCTCAGGTTTCCGTGGTTTCTCCTTTTTTTCCTGGGTTTAACCATGGTTTAGTTGGTTTCTCAGGTTTCCATGATTTCCCCATGCTTCCTCAGGATTCCCAGGTTTACTAATGGTGTCCCGAGGTTCCTCAGGCTTTCATGGTTTCCCTAGTTTAACTATGGGTTTCCCTAGATTCCTCAGGTTTCCATGGTTTTCCAGGTTTAACCATTGGTTCCCCAGGTGTCCCTGGCTTAACCAGCGTTTCCGTAGGTTCCTCAGGCTTCCCTTGTTTCTCCTTTTTTCCTCAAGTGTATCCATAGTTTCGTAGGTTTCTCGGTTATCCATGGATTCCCCAATGTTTCCCCAGGATTTCCAGTTTTAATCATGGTTTCCCGAGGTTTCTTAGGCTTACATGGTTTCCCTAGTTTGACTATGGTTTTCTTATATTCCTTAGGTTTCCCTGGATTCCTCAGGTTTCCATGGTTCCACCAGGTTTCCTAAGGTTTCCATGGTTTTCCTGGGTTTCCCTAGGTTCCTCAGGTTTCCTTGGGTTCTCCTTGTTTTCCTCATGTTTAACCTTGGTTTCGTAGGTTTCTCTGGTTTTCATGGTTTCCCCATGCTTCCTCACGATTCCCAGGTTTCCCCATGGTTTCCCCAGGTTCCCCAGGTTCTCCTAGGTTCCTCAGATTCCCTAGGGCTTCAATGGTTTACCTACAGTTAAACCCTAAAGGAGCCATACATCGAAAGAATTTATCAAATGTCGTCTTGACAATTTTTCAATGGGTTTCATACTATTTTACGTAAATCTCAGTATTTGCGAAAATGAATAAATAGCCATGAATATGCGGGAACAGTTTTAAAGAGCTCCATACAGTCAATCTAAATATCTATAACATTATATTATCAGAAAGTGAAGAAACCGACATTTGATGAATTCTTTCGATGTATGGCTTATTTAGGGTTTAACTTTAGGTTTCCATGGTTTTCTAAGCTTCCATTTCCCTATGTTTCCAAGATTTCCCTAGGTTTCTCAGATTACAATGGTTTCCCCAGGTTTCCTCAGGTTTCCATGGTTTCCATGTTTTACATGGTTTCCCTAGGTTCCTCAAGCTTCTATATTTTCTCCAATTTTTACCAATTTTTTTTGGTTTCTCTAGGTTCCTCAGGTTTCCCCTGGTTTCCCATGTTTCCTAGGTTTCCCTAGGTTTCTCAGGTTTCCATGGTTTATCCTGGTTTCTCCACGTTTCCTAGGTTTCCACAGGTTCACCTGATATATTCATCGTTTCTGGTTCTCTAAATTTTTCAACTAATGAATTTATTTTCAAACTTTTATCAAAAGACTTCAATTAAAAAAAATGAGATTTCAAGATTTTTTGAAATCCTGTCCGACACTTTAAAAAAAGTTTGTAAGGAAAATTAAATTGTACTTTATGCTTCAAGATCATTGTTAGAGAGTTAGAGTTTATTTTATCTAATTACCAATTTATTCAATCATTTTTTTAAAAATCAATCTATTTAGTTTAAGTTTGTGATAATTAAACACTATGTTAAGTTAGGTAGGTCAGAAAAGCAATGATATTTTAAAATTATTCATCAGATATAGAAGGATTCCGTTTTTACTCAGAAATGCTCTATGAAATAAAAGGAGGGTACCTTGAAAGTATGCACGCCGGAAACTAACCAAAAAAAACTATCGCCACCTGTAGTCCTGAAAACTATGGTTATTTGAATACCGGCCCTATATTCTGGCAGCTAGAGCAAGTTGTGTACAGTATATCTACCTATTGACTGTAAAACGTGACAGTACATTATTAAATGAATCATCCTCTTCTACAGGGAGGTCTAATATACCTGGAGATATTATAGTAATACTTCACCTGTTGCTATACAAGTGCGGCCTGGCGGGACAAGATTAGGTCCGTGCCAATCAATTCGAATTTATATGTGCAGAAATTATTTGCTTGTAAATTAAACATCTGGTTGTAAACATACTTGGTTGTTCTCGTAGTTACCACAATCGGAAAGCATAAAAAGATTTGATTGATTGATTAAGAAATCATGGCGACTTAAAAACCGGTTTTCATGTAATTTGTACATTAAGTTTTCGCGGGCTATTTAATAACCGGTTCCTGAAATGTAATGAATGCATATGTGAAGGAATTCTCCCGGATTTGAGGAATGAGGACCTTGGTTCAATCCAACATTATTTGATCCAAGACAAAAATAAATATACAGAGGTTCGGGTACACATGGAGGCTGGTAGGAGGAGGAGGGAGTGGAGGAGGAGGAATGAGAGAATGATAGATAGATTGATAGAGAAGAGGGGGACCCGGTCCCTCATGGCAGGTCTCAGTATGGCAGGTGGAGCAGAAAGGGAACCTTCGGGGTTCAACCATCTTATACAATACAGGTATCTTTGCTTTTACGTTCCTGCTCATATAATCATTGGATTAATATTCCTGCTTATAAATTTCTTGATTTTACATTCCTTTTTATAAAATTCTTGATTTCACATGTTTTCTTACATTTCTTCTAATACATTCCTCGGATATATTCCTGTCTCAAAAATCCTTGGACGTACATTCCTTTGTTTATATTCCTTGGATATACATTTCTGCTTAATAGAACCCTAATCGCTAACGGTTAGTTACTCCTTCCTTAGTCGTTTGTATAACCTTAGTTAATTATTTATGATAAAATATCTCTGATAGTACATCTTTGGATATTCATCCTGTATAATTCTTAGATTTGCATTCTATTTTGAACATCCTTGATTTATACACATTATCATGGTTACAAATCTATTTATCTTTGGTTATATATCTTTGGTTCTTCTAGGTTATAAATCCTTGGTTATTAATCTTTGGTTAATTTTATATAATCTTGTTTATGTAGCTT
This sequence comes from Eurytemora carolleeae, assembly GCF_000591075.1. Lineage (NCBI taxonomy): Eukaryota > Metazoa > Arthropoda > Copepoda > Calanoida > Temoridae > Eurytemora > Eurytemora carolleeae. Next base: position 371,498 of record NW_019396098.1, on the reverse strand, counting down.
TGGTTATTTATACTTAGTTATACGTCCTTAGTTATATATCCTTGGGTATGGTTATAAATCCTTCTGTATATATCCTTGGTTATATATCCTTGGTTATATATCCTTGGATATACATCCTTGGTAATATATCCTTGGTTATATATCCTTGGTTATATATCCTTGGTTATATATCCTTGGTAATATGTCATTGGTTATATATCCTTGGTAATATATCCTTGGTTATACATCCTTGGTAATATAACCTTGGTTATACATCCTTGGTAATATATCCTTGGTTATATATCCTTGGTTATATATCCTTAGTTATATATCCTTGGTAATATATCATTGGTTATATAGATCATTGGTTATAGATAAAAATCAGTGCGAATAAAAAAGATGCTGAAAAATGCCCGTTTTTCATAGAACCTATATCTTTTTCACACTCCATAAAGCTTTTTTTTTACTTTTTTTAACATTACCAATAAATATATAATTTTTATTTCTAAAAGTTGTTAGTTCATCGTCGAAAAATACTAACAATCCACCACTAATTTAAATATAGTGTAAACAATAAATATGTAACTTTCCTTATCCTTTCCTTTTCCTTTTATTTCTATTTTTATATTTTTTTAGAATTAGGGGGGAAATATTCCCACAACCTCTACTTTTAGAGGTTTTTAAATATTTTCTCCTGAAACACTTTATTTTGTATGTTTTTGTTATATTTCAAAATAAATAATTTTTTACTTTTTACTTTTACTATCCTTGGTTTTATATCCTTGGTTATATATCCTTGGTTATATATCCTTGGTAATATATCCTAGGTTATATATCCTTGGTAATATATCCTTGGTTATATATCCTTGGTAATATATCCTTGGTAATATATCCTTGGTTATATATCCTTGGTAATATATCCTTGGTTATATATTCTTGGTTTTATGTCCTTGGTTATATATCCTAGGTTATATATCCTTGGTTATATATCCTTTGTTATATATCCTTGGTTTTATATCCTAAGTTACATATCATTGATTACATATCCTTGGTTATAAATCTTGTTAAAATATTTTGTGTTATTTTTAAAAGTATCTTTGGTTTTACAAGATACAGGGTTATCCATAAAGAGTGAGACTGTAAAGACGACTTGAAACTCTCATGATATGTTGATACAAAGGTTTTCTGTCTTGAATAAGCCTTTACTAACTTATTAAATGATTTGGCAAGGAAAGAAAGAAACTAGTTTATTATGAATATCAAGGAAAACAGTATAAATTTCGTTAAGCCATCTACGAGATTGGAGATTTGGATTCAGTAATTTTTTTTCTTAAAGAAACTGTGATCTCGTAGAAAAATCTGAAAAATTTTAATATTACGTTGGGAGATTTATTTTAATTTTTAGTGAAAAATGTTTCCTTGTGAAACATTGATTTAAATGATTCTGATAACTCGTTGTCAGGAAATATTTACATTAATCCCTACTTGATATTTATACATATTCCTATTCCTATTACTATTCCTATTCCTATTCCTATTCCTATTCCTATTTCTATACCTATTCCTATTCCTATTCTTATTCCTATTCTTATACCTATTCCTATTCCTATACCTATTCCTATTCCTATTCATATCCATATTCCTATTCATATTCCTATTCCTATTCCTATTCCTATTCCTATTCCTATTCCTATTCCTATTCCTATTCCTATTCCTATTCCTATTCCTATTCCTATTCCTATTCCTATTGTTATTTGCTCCTTGAATGACGGAAACGTTGAACGGAAATGAATCAATTATTACTTGATTGCTCAACAATACATGTTAATAGTTTAATAATTATATTTATGTATTACAAATACATACATATATATTATATATATATAAAGTGGAATTTGAAGACAGACCTTTAAGTGGAAATGAAGACAACATTGGAAATTAGAAAACGTTGAGCCCGTGTCGTCTCATCCGTACTTTTTGTAAACTAATGACGTGTCCACTGTGGCCATTTGAAGTACGGTGAAACACAACCCCTCTCGGTGTATACGAATAGAAAGCAAAGTAAAATTAGATTCTCCATGTGCTGACACCTATACTTTTGGTGACATCTAGCAGACAAACACTATAGAGAACGGACACATACAAAGTGCGTCTTCATTTACCATTTCATTTTGGGGAGCAATGTATATTTACGAGAAGTTACTTTATTAACCATCAAAGAGAATAGAATATATATTAGAGTGGAACGTAGAAAATCCTTCGGAATGAATTTTGTCAGTTCCTTTCAGCCTAAAAGGGAGTTCAAAGTGTACAAATCATGTAAATGTTTACAAATTATATGCAGTCGAGTACATTAATACAGTATGTTCCCTAGACTATCCATTTAATGATTTAAATTTCAAATTTTTTAAAGCTGTTAAATAAACTTCATAAAATTAATTAGGTGAATACAAAACATCATTTGATTTATAGTTATAACGGAAAATCATCGTTTGTAAAGTGAAAGGCATAGAGTCTATGTGAAATGTTCATTGGTCAATTATGAAACCAGCCTATCTCATAATTTGGTTTTCTTTTAATATTAATTTTCAATTTTCTATCAAATGATGTTCCAGGGCCCAAAAGGTTATATAGCATAAATATGTGAAGCACACCTGCATTATGGAAACAGTACAACAAAATGGCCGTTTTACACATTTTTCTAGTAAATTCCACTCTAATATATATTCCATTCTCTTTGTTCACCATTTTATTTTGGGGAGCACCGAATATTTGAAAAGTTGACCTCACTGACCATTTTATTTTGGGAAGCACTGTATATTTCTAAGAAAAATAAACTGTCCCTGACATGCATAATGTTCCACCTGCTCTGAAATATCCCTTTTCTTGTTTGTATGTTTTGTGACAACAACGTACTGTAAGTGCTCAGTCCGTTAGGGTCTCCGATATAGTTTGGTGTACTAAATAAAACCAATGACATTGATAATCATTAAACTATTTCGCTCCTTGAATGTCCAGAGTCCAAAACTAAAGAACGAAAAGTTTTGACTTAAATTTTAAGTTCATGGTTAAATGCCACTTCTGACTTAATTTAAACCTGAACTTTAACCCGGAGGTTAAATATTTAATCCTGTGGTTAAATATTTAACTCGCCGAAATCGACGAGTTAAAATTTAAACAGAGGTTTAAATTATCTTGAAATCCTGCATTTTCCCTATTTGTCTATTATTCAATCATCATTCAGCTGCAGCTGAGAAAGCGGCATTCAACTTAACGATATATTTAAAAGTGAAAACCTTGTTAAAGAAAGAAACAGCTGATTAGCGATGGTTATGTAATACTCTCCTTAAATCCTTTTCTCTGATTGGTTCAGATTTTCCCGGGAAATTCAAATTTAAAATTGAGAAAGTTTAATATTTAAGTAGCTATTCATTATTTTACAGAACTTTTAACCTCGAACTTAAAATTCGCGCATTCTTTAGTTTTAGACTCAGGTTATGTTAAAAAAGATAAAAACAATAATAATGATAAGCTACAATAATTACAAAAAAGTTAAATTTTTTCATAAATATAAAAAATATTCTCCCGCAAAATACGCCTTGTTGCGATTTCTATACGTTGGGTTTGATTTCAGGAACAACAATAGGAATGAGGGTTAAGAAATAAAAGAGAACATGAAATGGAAGTTTAAAAAATTCAGGACTAGAAATTAACCATGTGCATTACAAAGAGGGGGGGGGGGGAAACGAAATATAACATATTAAAGGAAATTTTATGAAAACGTTTTTATTTGTGTTTTTCGTAGATTTGTCGTACTTTATGCAGAAAATGATGCACTTTACAAAGAAATGCAATTAATTTGTTGTTTGATGCAAAAACTTTAATTCACAATGCTATGAATTTTCTGTATTTTGCAAATGAAAGTTTGTGAATTCGAAAGTGTGTGCAATTTACATACCGTAAGCAGTATGCTGTGTACAGTGTAAAATGTCCAGTGCACAGTATGCAGAGCTTTAGTACAATTTACGTGTGCAGCATACAATGTGTTTGATATGCAGTGTACGTGCACTATTTGTACAGTGCCCGCTTACAATGTGTGGTGTACGTGTACGATGGGCAGTGTACGTGCACAATGTTTAGTGTACACGAGTAATATGTGTAGTGTACAGTTCACAGTTGGCAGTGTACAGTTCACAACTGTGTACAGAGTTCAGTGAAAAGAGTACAATGAATATTGTACAGATGACATGACTATCAATGATTTTTTAAGAGAAACTTTGTGGAAATGCATTTAATCAATTAGGTATCTCTGTGTATAGTCAACAGGGCAATAAATCAGATTATAGGTTTTTCAGATTGAGTAGGGGCATGTCTTAGGGGGAGTGAAGAAAAATGTTATTTTCTAAAAAGAAATGTCAGAAGGGAAAAGAACAGAAAATAGAAAATAAAATGTAACTTTGATTTGATCAGGTAGAAATCACGGTACGAATAAAACCTATAATTCAGGGTTACCAGCCATGCATGAGACTTCAGAGACGACTGTAGGGAATTTTTTAAATCCCCTTTTCTCTTACTGGTCAAATTAATCAATTTATCCGTTTAAAGATATTTTCAAGGGACAAACAAAATTCAACCTAAGCTTCGGATCTCTATATTTAAAGACTTCTAGTTTTTTGTAGGTTACCCTGTAGAAAGGCGTTAGATACTTTCAAAAAGCATTTTCCCAAAGGTAATTTCCTAACAGGCATCTTCTCAAATGGGCAATTTCCCAAAAGGTAACTTCCTAAAATTACATTTAATTTAATAGATATGGAAGAAAAAATGCCATTAAGATACAGACTTTTTTTTTCAAAAAAGATAGTTGCAAACCCTCGCCAAAATATTTATCTTGTGATGGAAGCAAAATGTCAAGTATATTGTGTCTAACCACTGTGTCTGCCCCTAAACCTTGTTTATTTTTCATCTTTCCATTTCCTGAACTAACACATCTTCTCTATTCATTGGAATCCGACTGGATTTCCCTATATACACCACCTTTCCTCATCTTACAGTTACCCTCCCCCCTTTCCTCATCTTACAGACTACAGTTACCATCTCCACTTTCCTCATCTTACAGTTACCCTACCTTTTCCCCCTTTTCTCATATTACACATACCTCCCCCCCTTTTATTGAGTACCGCACCAGGCTTTTACCATACAAAATAAGTCATTTGTAATATAATATACTAGGCTTTTAGGCGCTGCGCGCCCATCTTCTATTTAAATTGTGAACATGTTCTTTTTGTTTACATTTTAAAACTAAGAAGAAAAAAGTTTGCGGATTTAAAAAAAAATTCGCGGATTTTCAAGAATTTAAATTTTTTTACAAAATTAAAAACCTTTAAAACACATTTTTATGACCCTGAATTCTTTTCTAGCCCTGGAAACTTCTTTTTGCCATAATTTTGAAAAAAAGCTTTTGGTCATCAGCACACAACTAAACAGATTTTAAAAAGTCTAATAGGTATTAACAAAAAGAAAAGTTCTTAAAAATCTAAAAAATCTAAACTAAGTTAAATGTGTTAAACGTAATATTAAAGTTGATGAGGAATAAAATTGATGATGTTGGTTTGGGACTAGGTAATAAAGGACTAATGAAATTAAGTTAGAAAGATATATCTCGGTGTAATCATTTAGTAAAAATCAGCTACACACTGTGTAAAAAAAGCAATATTTAAGACTGGCTTAACTTTGAAGCATGGTAACGCTGGGCTTTAGATTTTATTTTTAACCTATTTCATAATTACAGCATAACTCAAATACTTTTTTTGTTGACCTGTAAACATTTTAGAATAATGAAGTTCGTGTTTTAGCTTTAGTTTTAGAAGCAGATTTTTGCCTGGAACCTTAAGCATTGTGATTTGAAATATCATTAATTTTTTCTTGAAATAATACAGAGTGTGTACACTGTACAATTGTGCATCATTTATGACACTCTTTACACCCTTTTACGAGTAATTAAGTAAATTCTGTGGGGTAGAGACACGGTCCCAAAGTTTTAATGGAGTAAACTCCGAGGATCTAACCCAAGGAATTCAAGCATACTTTGATATTTCTGACATATTCTCATATATCCATCTAACTTTAGACTTAGAGGAAATCCTTGTACGACTGTCAAATGGAGCTCTAGGTTCACAGATAAAGATTAATTAAGATTTAGTTGAACTAGATAAAGGTTTAGTTGAACCAGATTAAGGTTTAGTTTAACTAGATTAATGTTTAGTTGGACTAGATTAAGGTTTAGTTGAACTAGATTAATGTTTAGTTGAACTAGATTAAGTTTTAGTTGAACTAAATTAAGGATTAGTTGAACTAGATTAAGGTTTAGTTGAAGTAGATTAAGGTTTAGTTGAACTAGATGAAGGTTTAGTTGAACTAGATTAAGGTTAGTTGAACTAGATTAAGGTTTAGTTGAACAAGATGAAGGTTTAGTTGAACTATATTAAGGATTAGTTGAGCTAGATTAAGGTTTAGTTGAAGTAGATTAAGGTTTAGTTGAACTAGATGAAGGTTTAGTTGAACTAGATTAAGGTTTAGCTGAACTTATAGATTAATGTTTTGTTGAACTAGATTAAGGTTTAGTTCAACTAGATCAATATTTTGTTGAATCATATTTTTTTTGGTTAAATTTAAAAAGTAATGGTATTCTTAATTTTTACGAAAACTTTTTGGTGCATTTTACCTTTCTTTTCAACTCCTTCTTTAGTTTAGTCCCTTGCCTAACTACTGTTGTGAATCGGACATTCCACTTTATCAGGGCTTTGCTTTTATATTTTATACTTTTATATTCTTTGTATTTTGACTTTTAAAGTGGAAATAAATTGTAGAAACATTTAAATAAACGTATTGTCATGAAATTATTTGATCTTTTTAAAACATATTCTCATTCTTTTTCACCATTAAACATTAATGAAGAAAAATGTTATTTTCTAAAAAGAAATGTCAGTGTTGAATTCATAAGTTTTGTATGCTATAGTGATCCTTGTATTTTATTATTTTTATCAAATAGTAAAAAAAATGTTTTCCATTGTTTAGCAATCTTTATCAAAGAAAGAACGACTCAAAAATAAAAATTCTTTAATTTTAAGCTACTTTTACTAGAACTGGAAACTAGACGGAAGGAGGGGGTCAAATGTATGTATGCGACATTGATATTGCGGCGGCTTTATGACCTCATAGTTCCTCTAGATATATATTATTTACTGTAGAAATTGAGTTTATAAAGTACAGATTTCATTTTTTTAATTTCTTCTATTCTACAGATCTACCTTGAGATGAAAACCTCCTGAAACCAGCTCCTGGTATGAATTCCGCCTGATATCTCCTGGTGGATCTCCTCTACCCCCTCTAGGAGAGTATGCAGGAGCTCCTGGTTCTCCTAGGCTGCCTAGCAGTCCTCCATCCTCCAACCCCGGCACAAGGGAAAGGAGGCTTTCATTGCAGTGCAGGTTTGTAAACTTGTTATATTTAAAGGGACTGTCCACGTAATCCCAAGTCTATTTAAAAGGACTGTCCACGTAATCCCAAGTCTATTTAAAGGGACTGTCCACGTAATTTCCAGTCTATTTAAAGGGAGTTTCCACGTAATTTCAAGTCTATTTAAAGGGAGTGTCCACGTAATTTCAAGTCTATTTAAAGGGACTGTCCACGTAATTTCAAGTCTATTTAAAGGGACTGTCCACGTAATTTCAAGTCTATTTAAAGGGAGTTTCCACGTAATTTCAAGTCTATTTAAAGGGACTGTCCACGTAATTTCAAGTCTATTTAAAGGAACTGTCCACGTAATTTCAAGTCTATTTAAAGGGAGTGTCCACGTAATTTCAAGTCTATTTAAAGGGACTGTCCACGTAATTTCAAGTCTTTTTATAGGGAGTGTCCATGTATTTTCATGTCTATCTAAAGGGAGTGTACACGTAACTTCAAGTCCATTTAAAGCGTGAGATGCCCAATGGACTGTAAGCGTAAATGTAAGTGACCCTCTGTGGCAAAGATGTCAATGCCCAATTTACAACAATACCCTTGAAACCTTAATCTCATTAAAAATGTCATACTTTCCCTGACTCGAATAGTGTTTTTATTGTGATAAATTCTCCATTGCTTCTTATAAGCAAGAAATGCGCGAGTCACTATTTCAGAGATACCGCAAATAAAAGTAAACAGTTTAAAGAAACGGAAACATGGATTTCTAATTTAACAAATCTATTAAGAGAACCGTTGTAAATCGGGCATTGTCCTTGTTGGATGGAGGGTTACTCAACATTTTCACATCTAGAAATTGAGTATTCTAAAATACGGTCCTCTACGGAAAGTATGGATTTCTGCACCAGAATATAAGAAGGAAATGGAAAAAAATTGTCATGTTTTCAAGACAGATACAAAGTTATCTTCTTCATCTTTAATCCGATAAAGAACCAAGGGGCCCCGTTGTGAATCGGACATGTAACAACTAGATCTACACTCTACCGTCCTGTTTAGGGGACTGATACTATTTTCTTCCAATAAATTGTATATTTTCAAAATAAACTGTAAGCGTAATATTCAAGTGACCCTCCATGCAAAGATGACAATGCCCAATTTACAACGATATTTTAATCTTTTTGTTTCTCTGACTTCTGCATTTCTTGTTAATAAAAGCAATGGAGAAATTCACAGAAATAATCACTTTTCGAGTCAGGAAAAGGAAGATCTTTTTGATCAGCGAGATTAATGTATATCATCTTTGCATTGAGGGTCACTTGAAATTACTCTTACATTCCTTTTTTAGCTATTTAAAGAAAGGATCTATATCTGCTTTTAAATATCGACCTAAATATTCATTTTAAACGTTATCAAATTTGTATTTCTTTCGTTTCAAATATAAAATTTGATCTCTTTCAACTCAATTTTCTTCAATGTTCAAGTTTCTCTATAAATTTTCTATTTTCTGTTAGGAACTTAGGGTAGACTTCGTCCGTCTTCTCTCACATTCATCCCTTAATCCAACCCTTCAAACTAAATATTGTAAATTTATTTATTTAATTAAAGGGTAAATAAAAAATGAATAGTTGAATAAATATATAAATAAATAAATAATCAAAAATTGAGACAATCAAGCCAATCAAGCATTGAAGCAACCTAACCAATCAAGCATTGAGGAAACCAAATCAGTCAAGCATTGAGGCAACCTAACTAAGTAAGCATTAAAGCAACCTAACAAATCAAGCATTGAAGATTCAAATCAATCAAGCATTGAAGCAACCTAACCAATCAAGCATTAAGGAAACTAAACCAATCAAGCATTGAAGAAACCTAACCAATCAAGCATTGAAGAAACCTAACTAATCAAGCATTGAGGCAATCTAACCAATCAAGCATTTAGGAAATCAAATCAATCAAGCATTGAAGAAACCTAACCAATCAAGCATTGAGGCAATCTAACCAATCAAGCATTGAGGAAACTAAACCAATCAAGCATTGAAGAAACCTAACCAATCAAGCATTGAAGAAACCTAACCAATCAAGCATTGAGGCAATCTAACCAATCAAGCATTGAGGAAACCAAATCAATCCATTATTGAGGAAACCAAATCAATCAAGCATTGAGGCAATCTAACCAATCAAGCATTGAGGAAACCTAATCAATCAAGCATTGAAGCAACCTAACCAATCAAGCATTGAGGAAACCAAATCAATCAAGCATTGAGGAAACCTAACCAATCAAGTATTGAAGAAACCAAATCAATCAAGCATTGAGCCAATCTAACCAATCAAGCATTGAGGAAACCAAATCAATCAAGCATTGAGGCAACCAAACTAATTAAGCATTAAAGTAACCTAACCAATCAAGCATTGAGGAAACCAAATCAACTAAGCATTGAGGCAACCAAACTAATTAAGCATTGAAGAAACCTAACCAATCAAGCATTGAGGAGACCAAATCAATCAAGCATTGAAGAAACTTAACCAATCAAGCACTGAGGAAACCAAACCAATCAAGCATTGAAGAAACCTAACCAATCAAGCATTGAAGAAACCTAACCAATCAAGCATTGAGGCAATCTAACCAATCAAGCATTTAGGAAATCAAATCAATCAAGCATTGAGGAAACTAAATCAATCAAGCATTGAGGCAACCAAACCAATCAAGCATTGAGGAAACTAAATCAATCAAGCATTGAGGAAACTTAACCAATCAAGCATTGAGGAAACCAAATCAATCAAGCATTGAGGAAACAAAATCAATCAAGCATTGAGGCAATCTAACCAATCAAGCATTGAGGAAACCAAATCAATCAAGCATTGAAGCAACCTAACCAATCAAGCATTGAGGAAACCAAATCAATCAAGCATTGAGGAAACCTAACCAATCAAGTATTGAAGAAACCAAATCAATCAAGCATTGAGCCAATCTAACCAATCAAGCATTGAGGAAACCAAATCAATCAAGCATTGAGGCAACCAAACTAATTAAGCATTAAAGTAACCTAACCAATCAAGCATTGAGGAAACCAAAACTAATTAAGCATTAAAGAAACCTAACCAATCAAGCATTGAGGAAACCAAAAAAATCAAGCATTGAGGCAACCAAACTAATTAAGCATTAAAGCAACCTAACCAATCAAGTATTGAGGAAATCAAATCAATCAAGGTCTGAAAGGTCTGAATTACGTCACTTGTAATTACGTCTACAGTCCCTTTAAGTGTGAAAAGGTTTGAATTTTTTAAAACTATTTCTCAATACTTCAAAAGCAGACAGAAAATTGAGAGAATTGTATGAAAACGCTCTATTTTCTATTTTCTATATTAACTTATATTTTTCTAAAAGAAGTTGGGAAATTGGTTTTTCCTTCCCCCTCAATCCATTCCTATTTCCAAGTTGTCCACTTCTACCAATTCAGAAACGTTGGCATCATCGTATTTTTATATCATTAATGGAATGGTTCAGTGTTTACTTATTTGAAAACACATCAAATACTTTATTTATGGTTTTACACTTATTATTATTTTTAACAAATAAAAACGATGTAAAATTATATTTTTGGTCTGGAACTATGGAATTCGGAAAAAGAATAATGCAGTCATGTTATTTTTTTACATCTTTTAATTTCAATTTACTTATCTCATTCTTAATCATACCCCCTTTTCATCTCTTTTAATTATCTTATGCTTAATCCTACTCCCTTTTCATCTTTATTTAATTATCTCATTCTTAATCCTAATCCCTTTTCACTTCAATTTAATTATCTCATTCTTAATCCTACTCCCTTTTCATTTCAATTTAATTATCTCATTCTTAATCCTACTCGCTTTACAATCTTTACCTTAAAGGTAAAAAAAAAAATTGAATCTTTGCTCAGTTTAATATCCTGAAAATCCTAAAAAAGAATATTTATATTTTTAATATTTTCTGGTAGACTCAGTGGTATTTCTCGGTCGCATCTAGATATATACTTTGCTTGTCTGTCTGTTTGTTTGTATCCAATAAACGTAAAACCTGCTAAACCGATCGGGCCTAAATTTTGTGTTGGACCTCACATAACCCCAGGAAAGGTTTAGAGCATTGTCTCCAAATATTTAGATTTTTGCAAAATTAAAAAATCAACGAAAAATTGTAAATCCGCAAAAAAATTTATAATTGTTTCATCGAAGATTGACCAACAATTAAAAGTTGAAAAAGAAGATGGGTGCGAAGCCTATGGTATACATATATTTTCAAAAAACGGGAAAATACCCTTAAAGTGTTCAACATCCTACGGTAACTGTTCATCATCCTACGGTGAAATGTTGCACTGTTCATGCTAGACTGACCTGGGCGAGATCAGTTCTGCTTTTGCAATTTGTAATCAATATTAACGTTTCGTATATAATTCAAAAATCTTATAACTTACAGAGTTATTCTGCTTCATCTTAAACTTTCCGTCGACAAAATAAATGAAAGAGAAAAACAAATAAATTATGTTTAATTGGTCAAATTGTGAATTGAAAAAGGCAGCTTGCTGGGACAAGGTACAAACTTTTAGATCAGTTTGTCAAGAGATTGGACTTAGGAAAAGCGTTTGATTATTCGAAAAAATAAAGATATTTTCTCTCTGTTATAAAATGTATAATGGTAACATACTAAATATTAGCTTTTATTCAGAGTTTTTTTTTTTTGGGGGGAGGGGGTTATTATGTAAGTACAGGGAGTGTTTGGTGCAAGTGTTTGGTGTCTATTCTTAACCAAAAGAAATTGCATGGCAGTATCATCTATCTTTCTATGTATCTCATCATCCAATTAGAGATAAATCCTGATATCGGTAAATAGAAATATCTACTTCTACTGAAACTACAGTGGGTGGTAAAATGCAAAACTTTTGTATCTTAAATATATGGTTCAGCGCTGAGTCGGTTTATTGCTCTCTCGAGTGTCGACGTGTACGGTTCAACCTTAGACGTTGGATTCATCAATAGAAGGGGACAGAGATAAACAGCTTTCCACGATGTAAGGCGTTATTTCAAGTAACAATGTCCAATTCACTACGGTACTCTTATAGATATACTATAGATCAGACATCTTTTCTTTATAATTTTGAAAACTGATAATGGAAAGAATATAGGAATAATCAAAATAAAACACTTATAAGCCTATAAAAATGATAGTACCGTTGTGAATCGGGAATCGCCATCTTTGCATGAAGGGTCACTGGAAGTAAGACATACAGTCCCTTTAAACCCTCATTTAAAAGTTTGCCAAGTGGGCGGAAAAGTCCAAACCCCCCCCCCCCCTCTTAGTGTAAAAATTTAATAAAAAACCGTTTTTTTAAGAAGGGAGAATGGACGTGTAAGAAGTATGTAAAAAAACTGTTTTTAACATAAAATTGCAAAGGTTAAAACAGAAATGCAGTATGGATTTAAAGATTTATTTATGGATTTAGCTAGGGTTCCTAACTCTTAAGCATACAAAATTTGGGTGTGTTTGTATACTTAGGTATTCAGGTAATTAGGTATTCGGGTATTGATGCTAATGCTCGTCATGGAAATAATTATTACTAATTAGGAATTAAATTATTTCTCGTATTTGTTGATTTATTGATTTATGTTAATCTATACATTTATACGTAGTTAGTTAAGAAACCTTTCAGTAACATCAATTATATCCTCTCAACATTTTATGGATATCAAACCACATCTGTTTACTATCTATGCTCGATAATTTACAAATATTCAAATATATCTGTTTACTCCTATAGTCGATATTTCAGGGATATTCAAATATATCTGTTTACTACTATAGTCGATATTTCAGGGATATTCAAATATACATGTTGCCTAACTACTCGATCTTTTAGGGATATTCAAATATATCTGTATACTAACTACTCAATATTTCGGGGAAATTGAAATATATATATTTTCTAACTACTCGATATTTCAGGGATATTTAAATATATCTGTTTACTAACTAGTCGATATTTCAGGGATATTTAAGTATATCTGTTTACTAACTATACTCGACAATTTACAAATTTTCAAATATATCTGTTTACTGACTAGTCGATATTTCAGGGATATTCAAATATACATGTTGCCTAACTACTCGATATTTTAGGGATATTTAAATATATCTGTTTACTAACTAGTCGATATTTCAGGGATATTTAAATATATCTGTTTACTAACTATACTCGATAATTTACAAATTTTAAAATATATCTGTTTACTGACTAGTCGATATTTCAGGGATATTCAAATATATCTGTTTACTGACTAGTCGATATTTCAGGGATATTCAAATATATCTGTTTACTAATTACTCGATATTTCAGGGATATTCAAATATATCTGTTTACTAAATACTCGATATTTCAGGGATGTTTAAATATATCTGTTTTCTACCTACTCGATATTTCAGGGATATCAAAACACATCTGTTTACCAGACAACTACTCGAAGTTCGAGCTTCCCTACACACAGGAAAACCATCATTATACAAAATCCGCCAAACTTTGGTTAAAAATAATTTAAAACATCCTTATTTTCTCTTGAGACATATATTCTAAAAAAATTATCAAGAAAGCGAAAACATAATGAATGTTTATAAATTTACTTGAAACATTTTTCATTGAAATTTGTATTCCTGTGTCTTAATAATAAGCATGAGAATTGTGTTACCACTTTTCAACCGTTATCACAATTTTACTACTTTATCAGAAACAAAAACACAATTTACAATAAACAGTAACATGTTTTTTCTTTTTTCTTTTTCTTTTTCTTAAATTTAAATCTACATTAATATTCATACTGCACAAAAAGAACTTTTGGAATTTCTTTCAACAACATCTCCCTCAAAGAAATTGAGTTTTTGACACAAACTTAAATTTTCTAATATAATCTTTGCAACCAGAGGATGTAAGCCTGTCATATTTCAAAATCTGATCATAACAGAATAAATATTTTGAACTATCAAAGGTAAGCGAAATTGGGTTGCAAAGATATACGGACGAGAAAATCAGAGTTTTTGGCAAGAACTCAGTTTCTTTCCATCTCTGTTTGTACATTGGTCTGCGGTTATATCAATACAATAAAGACGACATTTTGTTAATAATGCTTTGATCTTTTATAAGTATTTTTCAAATTACAAATTAAAAAGTTAGCAAAGCAAAGCTCTAATTATTGATAACTTCTCTTTTTTGCACGTTTATGTGTCTTAGCTGTTGAAATAGAAAGTCGTCTTCATTGTATTGATATTTCCGATGACTACTGTATGTAAATGTGTTGTAATGATGTGTACTGTATTTAGGAGACCAACAATATATCTGTAACTATAGATATTGAGGAAGTACTGAAAATAAATGATAAGGATTACAGTATAACCTTCTCGACCTACTTCAACGTGGAGTGGATAGAGAGAAGGCTGTATATAGACCCGTCCTACGCTAATAACTCTAACATGCCTCAGGCAGGCTTCAATATACCGATAACAGGGGTTTTATTTTATTGAAGAAAAAAATCCCCCTAGCTCCCCTGTCTTTAAAAAAGGATATTTTGCTTTCCCCCTACTCAATCTCATATTTTGCATTCCCCCTACTCAATCTTATATTTTGCTTTCCCCCTACTCAATCTCATATTTTGTTAGTCTTTGATACAAACTCTGATTTTCTAATCTGTGAAAACACATTTTCCGTCTGAACTATGCCTCATATTCATTGTTTAGGAAAACAAGTAAAATTACGTGTTCTCTCTATCCCTTTTACAGGTTCATTGTAAACATCTCATAGTTTACTTTCTATCCCTTTTACAGGTTCATTGTAAACATCTTATAGTTTACTTTCTATCCCTTTTACAGGTTCATTGTAAACATCTTATAGTTTACTCTCTATCCCTTTTACAGGTTCATTGTAAACATCTTATAGTTTACTTTCTATCCCTTTTACAGGTTCATTGTAAACATCGTATGGTTTACTCTCTATCCCTTTTACAGGTTCATTGTAAACCTCAATATGGTGGCTATAATTTATAACGGGTTTCCAACAAAGGTTCAGTATCCGAGACGACCGTAGAGAAATTATTCAGTCATTTTTTAACATTCATGCTTCCCTACACCTGTTTTTTTTTATTTTGAAGACTAAATTGTCTTTAAAATATATACTTTGCTTGTCTGTTTGTATGTCTGTATTTGTGTATCCAATAAACGACAAAACGGCTGAACCGATCGGACCCAAATTTTGTATGAGACCTCACATTGATCCGAGGAAAGGTTTATGAATGAACAAAATTTAAAAATAACAATTCAATTTTTATTGAATTTTTAAAATCCACAATTTTGTTTAATAAAATCCTCCAATTTTTTTGGTTTTGTTTTACAATGTATACAAAGAGAAAATGGTCCATTGAAATAAAAGATGTGCGCGCCAAGTACCATAAAATAATATAGTTCAGGGAAACAACCACCAGATTGTCATATTAAATGAGTTCCAAGTTAAGTCTCATCCTTTGCAGATTAACAAAAGAACGAAATAAAGCATTGCTCTCGATACCTACAACACAATAGTTCCCAGCTCAAAGTACAATTACACTACTGGATATCCAATGAAGATTAAATGAATCTGCAGATTAACAAAAGACCGAAATAAAGCATTGATCTCGATATTCACAACACAATAGTTCCCAGCTCTGATATTGAACCCTGAAACCAGAATATTCCGATGACTCTGGAGTTTGTGAAAGATCTTTGGGTGCCAAACATTTTTATCTACAACCTCAAAACCTACAAGGTAAACCCCTTTTTTACATCCCGATATACATAGATATAAAACTATGCTGGAACTATTAAGACCTGGCTGATTTTTAAATATCGCTAGACCTTCAAAAAATTGGCCTAGCTTTAAATTGAAAATAGTTGTCGATTTAATCTCATCTTAACTTGCAGATATCATTTCAGTGTTAGCAGATTTTTTACTCAGAAAAAGGACTCCGCCCTTATTTACAAAATTTTTCAAAATCATTTTAAACAGCTTCCAGAGCGGGTTCTGAAAGGCCTTTAGAGAACCAAATTTGGGCATTGGAAACCAAACTTTCCTTATACGTCATGAACCCTATTCCTCTCGTCTTTTGTATAACCACAATGTAAAAAAAAACTTTAAAAAAGTTAAACACATTATGTCCAGGTGATAAACGTGCTCTCTAAGCTGGCTGGTCTGTGGATCGATACCAGCGGGAACGTTATGTACAGCCATGCCACCCATATAACGTTCATCTGTCCGATGCGTTTTGACAAGTTCCCATTGGACACACAGCGCTGTAAATTCAAGGTAGAAGCATATTTTTTAAAATAAATTGTCCTCTCTAGCTGAACAAGACATTATACATAAATTATCCATTTGTTATTGCAGTGATTATTTAACTGTCACAGTTTAAATTTTATAAAAATAATAGTTTATTTTAAAATACCTGCGTATTCAACTCTTTCAATAATTTGTTTTTCAACGAAGCAAATATCACTAACAAGTCACAATGTATATTGGTATTGTTTGTTTATTATATTTGATATAATAAAAAGTAAAGGAAGGTCTTAAACTGAATTCGTTGGAATTTGAAATTTAGCTTCTTAAAGATTTCTTCCCTTGATGTTAAAAAGAGAAAAGCTTCTGAGTTCTGATGACATTAAAAGCTTGAGGAACTATGGGGTCGCAAAGTTCTGTCAGTAATTCATTGTTATAAACTTTTTTCTTAGTCTAGGTAGGAGTTAGATAACCAGCTCGACACTTGGAATAATAAGAAAGACAATTTCATTTTATTCTTAAAGTTTCCAGTTCTAAGAAAACTCGTCAAACTGTCCTTAGTACATCTACACAAACTTTTCATATTAACATATTTAGATTTACAATCTTACTTAACACACCTGACGTCATCAGTCTTGGGTCCACCTTTAGGCGTTATTTCAAGTTACCTTCCATTTTATAATTTAAATATTCAATTCACAATGGTACCCTTATAAACCATCTACTCGAGAAACAATGATGAAGAAATCGTCGTTTTTTACCCTTAAAGTGTTAAAATTCCTTGATTATTCCTGATGCATAAATACGCAAATCAGTTTTCAAAAGAACGAAAATAAAACCAATCCATTATTGGATGAAAAAAAAAAAACATTGAGAAACTTTATCCAATTAAAACTGTTTTTATGATTTACGAAAATTTTAAATTTACCGCATCCAGATTTTTAAAAATTCCACAAGAATAAGCATAAGGAGCTTGTCTAGAGAAAATAAGGATAACGTGCGGCTCAAACGTGTGAAAAAGCAAAATGTGATTCGGGTGCAAAAATTATGTGGCTGTGTGGCAGGCTTTCCTCCCCTCGCATATCAAACTTTTTCCTAATCATCTTTCTTTTCCTTGAACTGGTTGAAGATAAAACAAATTCAATTATCCACCTCCCCTCCCCCCTCACCTGAGTGTATATCCCCCCTCCCCCCTCACCTGAGTGTATATACTATATAAAATTTTATATCCTGTATTTCACATTAATATTTACATAATGAGAATACTCTAAGTCTGGAGTATTAAGACACTGAAAACAGGAAGGAACCAGAAATCAGAATTTCTACTTTTACTTTTAACATTTTTAGTCTTTTAACTGTTGCTCTGATATTTGCCCTTTTCAATCGTTTAAAATTTCGCAGATTTTTAATCTTTGACAGTCCAGAAACCATATTGGGGTCATATGAGTTGCCAAAAAATATTTGTTCCTGATTGGTTCAGCCGTTTTGACGATTACTGGAAACAGGCATACAAACAAACAGACAACTCCGGCATATATATAAACACATGTGTTTGTTTAGGTCGGTTCTTACTCCTACGTGATTTCTCAAATGTTCTTCGAGACAAAGAAGGCAGGATACTCAGATGATACTAAGTCTGCCAACAGGATAGCTCTGGATTATGAAATAGGTAGGAATCTATGTAACAGCATAGCTCTGGATTATGAAATAGGTAGGAATCTATGGGACAGGATAGCTCTGGATTATGAAATAGGTGGGAATCTATGGGATAGGAAAGCTCTGGATTATGAAATAGGTAGGAATCTATGGGACAGGATAGCTCTGGATTATGAAATAGGTAAGAATCTATGGGACAGGATAGCTCTGGATTATGAAATAAGTAGGAAACTATGGAACAGGATAGCTCTGGATTATGATATAGGTGTGATACCTATTCTTTTAATTTGGATAGTCTTTGGTCCCAAGGAGCTCTCTATTTTCCCCAGCTTTAACTCTTCGAACTCTGATCTCATTTTATCCTAGACTCAGTTAAATCCCCAACTTTCATCCCCCGTCTGAAAAATTAAAAACTTTTCCCCCCTCCCCCTTTCTTCTTTTTGTAATTCCCAATTTCTTTTTCTTTTATTTCCCCCTCCCTTTTCCTCTCTTTCATCAAAGAAAGATAAAGAAAATATAAAATTGTTGGATTAGAAACNCCAACAATTCAACCATTCAACCACCCAACCATCCAACCATCCAACCAACCAATCATCCAACCATTCAACTATCCAACCACCCAACCATCCAACCATTCAACCATCCAACCATCCAACTATACAAATATCCAACCATCCTGATTTCTGGATGAACTCTGTGGATTAATGTTGAAGATCTTGAGATACATATTTGCGTGTTCTAACTTCCCTTGAGACAAGCTTGGAGAGAATGTAAACAGTGAACAAGAAGAAAAATTTATTAACATTTTTATTTATCAACCTTTTAAATAAATGTAGAATAGAAGTATTAGTTAAAGGAGAACGAAATTCTAAAAGTTTAACATAGAAATTCTCAACAAGAGGTAACGAAAACTAGAGTAGTGGAGGTGTAACAATAAATAAAAGGTGAAGTCTAGATGAATATGGAATATAAAGGAGAAGGTTAAAAGAAGCAGAGAAGTTTTAGTCTGGATTAATAGGGACTATAAAGGAGAAGGTGTAGAGAAGAATAGAAGGTTTAGTCTAGATAAAGATGGAATGTAAAGGAGAAGGTGTAAAGAAGAGAAGGTTTAGTCTGGATAAAGATGGAATATAAAGAAGAAGGTTAAAGAAGAGAAGGTTTAGTCTGGATAAAGATGGGATATAAAGGAGAAGGTTAAAGAAGAGAAGGTTTAGTCTGGATCAAGATGGAATATAAAGGAGAAGGTGTAGAGAAGAATAGAAGGTTTAGTCTAGATAAAGATGGAATATAAAGAAGAAGGTGTAAAGAAGAGAAGGTTTAGTCTGGATA
>NW_019396098.1:338250-351034 GCF_000591075.1 Eurytemora carolleeae | reverse complement strand
AGTGAGAGATATCAAATTTAAACGTATCTTCACTGTATATTTAACATCTTCTCTTAGTGACACTTTTAGTTTAAATACAATGTACAATGTACAGGGTCCATACTATCAGAATTTTAATTTCGTTTATTTAGTATTTTTGAATACCGTTCTTTTCTACTGACAGCAACGAATTTTTTTCAAATTTAAAACAGGTCTTATTAAAAACATTGTTTGATATCAATGCTGAATTAGACAGACCTAAATTGATTTACTACCGCTGAATTCTTATCAATCTCTTTTTTTATATTTAGAAATTCTACCTTTGGATGAGGCAGACAAAGTAATTGTGTTTGGAGATCTTGGAAATTTTTCCCTCTCCGGGTTTGAGATGGTGCTCACTAGATACGTTTCAACGTATATAATCACGTACTACCTTCCTTCAGGTACGTTTCAACTTATATAATCACGTACTGCCTTCCTTTAGGTACGTTTCAAAGTATACAATTATGTAATACCTTCCTTCAGGTACGTTTCAACTAATATAATCACGTACTGACTTCCTTCAGATACCGTTTAGCGTATAAAGTCACGTAGTGCCTTCTTTGATGTAATTTCAACTTATATAATAACGTACTACCTTTCTTCAACCTTTATATGCGCGCACTACTTTCCGTCAGGTATGTCTTAACGTATGTAATCACATAATACATTTCTTTCAGTACGTTTTAAACCTATATGTGCTCACGACAAGAACCTTCCCTAAGGTCTATTTTTCCAGGTAGTTCTTAAAGTACAACACACTTGGTACAGAGTTAACCACAAAGGATGAGACTGCAAAGAAGATATGAAACTCTTTAAATCTAATGGTTCAATGTTGAAGTGAATATGGCTTATTTAATGATCTGGCTTACAGAGACAGGGAAACAAAAATATAAAAAACAGACAGTAAGAATTTCGTACACTCGTCTTTGAATTCTCGTCCTTTGTGGGTAACCATGTATGTAAAAGGTTGTAATAATGTACTAGGTTTAGAGTATAAAGTATACTGCAAGTATTATAGGTTCCTGTAATCAAGTAAAATAATAATTGTATACTCGGAATAGAGTTCTGGATTAGACAGGGACACAGTGCTAAATGAAAACCTTTGAATCTGGATATTTAGGATTATTTGTGATTGTATCCTGGATATTTAGGATTATTTGTGATTGTATCCTGAATATTTTGAACTATTTGTGATTGTTTCCTGAATATTTAGAACTCTTTATGATTATATCCTTGATATTTATATTTCATAACCATTTGTGATCGTATTCTGGATATTTACGACTATTTGTGATTGTCTCCTGATTATTTAAACTAATTATGATTATATCCTTAATATTCATGACCATTTGTTATTGTATCCTGGATGTTTAGGAATAATCGTGATTGTATCCTGGATATTTAGGACTGCTTGTGATTGTATCCTGGATTATTATTATGACTATTTGTGATTTCATTCTGGATATTTAGGACTATTTGTAGCCTGGATATTAAGGACTATTTGTGATTGTATCCTGGATATTTAGGATTATTTGTGATTGTATCCTGGATATTTAGGACTATTCGTGATTGTATCCTGGATATTAAGGACTATTTGTGATTGTCTCCAGAATATTTAGGACTATTTGTGATTGTATCCTGTATATTTGGGACTATTTATGATTGTCTCCAGAATATTTAGGACTATTTGTGATTGTATCCTGGATATTTAGGACTATTCGTGATTGTATCCTGGATATTAAGGACTATTTGTGATTGTCTCCAGAATATTTAGGACTATTTGTGATTGTATCCTGTATATTTGGGAATATTTGTGATTGTCTCCAGAATATTTATGACTATTTGTGATTGTATCCTTGATATTTATGACCATTTGTGATTGTATCCTGGATATTTATGACTATTTGTGATTGTATCCTGGATATTTATGACCATTTGTGATTGTATCCTGGATATTTATGACTATTTGTGATTGTATCCTTGATATTTATGACCATTTGTGATTGTATCCTGGATATTTATGACTATTTGTGATTGTATCCTGGATATTTATGACCATTTGTGATTGTATCCTGGATATTTATGACTATTTGTGATTGTATTCTGTATATTTAAGACTATTTGTGATTGTATTCTGGATATTTAGGACTATTTGTGATTGTATCCTGGATATCCTTCCTGATACCTATGGATGTGATACCAGGACGGATGGCTCTGCTGGTTACACTGTTCCTGGTTCTTGTTAATATCTTCAATACAGTTACAACAAATACACCGAAGGTAAACTCTTAGATTAAAGGGACTGTCGTCGACGTAATTTCCGGTCACTCTCCATTTAAAGAGTTACATGTCTGATTCACTACGGAATCAAACAAACATTTTAGATTTAAGATGACATGGATCTTAATATCTTATACATTTTTATCATTTAGGCTGAAGGGTTAACTGCCATAGAGGCCTGGATGCTTGCGTGTATTCTCTTCGTTTTTGGTGCTTTAATAGAGTAGGTTGCATTCTATTATTTACCATTGATGTTTTAATAGAGTAGGTTACATTCTCTTATTTACAATTGTTGCTTTAATATAGTAGGTTGCATTCTCTTATTTACCATTGATGTTTTAATATTAGGTTGCATTCTCTTATTTACAATTGTTGCTTTAATAGAGTAGGTTACATTCTCTTATTTACAATTGTTGCTTTAATAGAGTAGGTTGCATTCTCTTATTTACCATTGATGTTTTAATAGAGTAGGTTACATTCTCTTATTTACAATTGTTGCTTTAATAGAGTAGGTTGCATTCTCTTATTTACCATTGATGTTTTAATAGAGTAGGTTGCATTCTCTTATTTACTATTGATGTTTTAATATTAGGCTGCATTATTTTCTTTACAATTGTTGCTTTAATAGAGTAGGTTGCATTCTCTTATTTACCATTGTTGCTTTAATAGAGTATGTTGCATTCTCTTCTTTACAATTGTTGCTTTAATAGAGTAGGTTGCATTCTCTTATTTACAATTGTTGCTTTAATAGAGTAGGTTGCATTCTCTTATTTACCATTGATGTTTTAAATATTAGGTTGCATTCTCTTATTTACAATTGTTGCTTAAATAGAGTAGGTTGCATTCTCTTATTTACCATTGATGTTTTAATAGAGTAGGTTGCATTCTCTTATTTACCATTGATGTTTTAATAGAGTAGGTTGCATTCTCTTATTTACCATTGATGTTTTAATAGTAGGTTGCATTCTCTTCTTTACAATTGTTGCTTTAATAGAGTAGGTTCCTTTAACGGGGGTGACTGGCAATGCATTTTTGTTGAACTAAATACGTAGTATTGTGGATACATTTTTTAGGATTCATTTGAGACATATAAAACGTTTCTACGGCGTATATTGAGTTTGAGCAAAAAGTCGACATTCAAAATCATGAATGTACGTTTTTAGAATCGGGTTCTTTTTAAACTACGACGTACGAAAAATAAAGTAAAAATTCTATAGTGAACTAATTAGATGTTTAGGAACATATTTCAATAAATCTATGATAGAATCAATTATTACGTTTTCCACATTATATTGAATTTTTTTTCTATGAATTTGTTCGCAGACTACTATAAATTCTTTAAATGTCGTTTTTTCAATAAAAATTCCAGAAAATCTTTTTTAATAATGAGGGATTATAGAAACTAATGATTGAATAAGATCACTTATTTTCAACGATAAGAATTAATTTTTATTTGCTGAACCTGTTCCTTAACAATTAATTAGTTTACTGTAGAATATTTGTTACATTTTTTGTCGTCGTTATCTAATAATTACAAAAATGTGCCCATCCAACTTTTCATGATTTTGAACGTCGACTGTGTGCCCAAACTCAGTAAATATACGTCGAAGAAACGTTTTATTTGACTCAAATGAATCCTAAAAAAGTTTGTTCACAATAACACATATTCAGTTCAACCACCATTATACATTGCCGGTCACTCCCTTTAAAGTAATTTCTATTGGTTCCATCTTTTAACCCTATCCCCGCTGGGGTACTTGAAAACCAGGATACGCTGGGGGGGGTCCANAATATTCTGCACCTCTATACAGGTGCAATATTCTGCACCTCTATACAGGTGCAATATTCTGCACCTCTATACAGGTGCAATATTCTGCACCTCTATACAGGTGCAATATTCTGCACCTCTATACAGGTGCAATATTCTGCACCTCTATACAGGTGCAATATTCTGCACCTCTATACAGGTGCAATATTCTGCACCTCTATACAGGTGCAATATTCTGCACCTCTATACAGGTGCAATATTCTGCACCTCTATACAGGTATAATATTCTGCACCTCTATACAGGTATAATATTCTGCACCTCTATACAGGTGCAATATTCTTCCAGAAACTAGTTTCAAAATATTATACCTCTATACAGGTGCAATATTCTTCCAGAAACTAGTTTCAAAATGCCTTTGGCAGGATAAACTTTACCCTTATATATATGTATTTATAACAAGAGACTAAAGACTAGAGACTTGAGACAATACAAGAGATTAGAGACTATTCATAGACTATAGATTGGTAACTGCGGTGAGCCTATAGAGCCTTAGAGCCTCGAGACTAGAGACTATAGACTAGAGATTACAGACTAGACAGAGGGGTTTTGGAAACCATGGACCCGATTGAATATTTTTGGGAAGACAGAAACCCCAGAAAAAATAAATAATTAAGAGTAAAGACGGATAACAAACACTGGAGCCAAATAGGCTTGCTGAAAATGTTAGTGCACTTAAAAAATATTTTTGACGTTTCTGCCTGGTCATCGTGTAGGTTTTGTAAACCATGTTTTTATTCATGAACTGAGGAAGGGCAACAAAATGTTTTGAATATTATGCTTTATTTTTAAAATAATCAAAAAATCATCTATTTTGCTGATTTTTACCAAATTAATTTTTGCATCTAAAAAAATCTGGACTTAATTTGAGATTTAATAATTTTCCTGCGGTTTCCTTTATTTCGATCAGTTCCAGAGGGGTTCCAGTGGACCGACCTGAGTCCAATTAGAAGATTAGGAAATAAACTTTTCTTAAACTTTGAGTTCAAATCTAACCAAAGTTAGAAGATAATCTAGAACTTGATATAAAATATTAGATATAAAATATTAGATATAATATATTAGATATAAAATTTCCCACCATAGTTCCCTGTTCCTAGTACTCCTAGCACTCCTAGTACTCCTAGTACTACTAGTACTCCTAGTCCTCCTAGCACTCCTCGTACTCCTAGTACTCCTAGTACTCCTAGTACACCTAGTACTCCTATTGCTCCTAGTACTCCTAGTACTCCTAGTACTCCTAGTATTCCTGGTACTCCTGATACTCCTAGGACTCCTAGTACTCCTAGTTCTCCTAGTACTCTTAGTACTACTAGCACTCCTAGTCCTCCTAGTATTCCTAGTACTCCTGGTACTCCTAGTACTCCTGGTACTCCTGGTACTCCTTTTACTCCTAGTACTCATAGTACTCATAGTACTAATAGTACTCATAGTACTCATAGTACTCATAGAACTCATAGTACTCATAGTACTCATAGAACTCATAGTACTTATATTACTTATAGTACTCATAGTACTCATAGTACTCCTAGTACTCATAGTACTCATAGTACTCATAGTACTCAACGTACTCATAGTACTTATAGTACTCATAGTACTCATAGTACTCATAGGACACCTAGTACTCCTAGTACTCATAGTACTCATAGTACTAATAGTACACCTAGTACTCCTAGTAAGTAGAACCCCAAGTACTCCTAGTACTCATAGTACTCCTAGTAAGTAGAACCCCAAGTACTCCCAATACCTTTAGTTCTATTTTATTTACCAAATGGTAAGAAATACAATAAGAGGGTACTCTAAAATTAATGTGGTCTGTAACCTCTGGTCTAGAGTATGTATAAACTCTATACGTTCATAAATTCATTTTTGTATTTGATATTTTAGATATTAACAAAACTTAAGATATTAATGATTCCAATCATTACACACACTACACATAGCTTGGTTCGTTTTGGAGATTTTTTTTAAAAGGAACCACTGTATCGTGTAAAAATTTGCTTGTTTTAAACAATTCAATATTTGTATCCTTTTATTTTTTATATACTTTCTCTCAGTCCCAAATTTGGCAAAATGAAAGAAAATCAAATGTGTAGAATAAACAATTTTGAAATTTGTTAAACTTCTCTGGTTGAACCTCTTGAAAGTTAAAAAACCAAAAAGATTTTTGAAAAACGAACCTAGATACGTCCCACCACTACACACACATTTGATTCTCAAGCTGAATTGAGACATCTCTATAATGTATACTCCTCGTCTGCGCTACTATACAGGGACCAAGAATTGTATGTAGAAACTAGAGATTGGCATCGTTTTTGTAAACGAACAAAATCTTTGAGAACGAACGAAATATTTCGTGAACGATGGTGTTGTTCAAAAACAAAAAGGACAATGGACGAACAACTTGGATCATTCAGAGAAATAAAAAACTTTCGTATTTGAAAAAAGAATGATTTAAAATCGTTCAAATGATTTTATTATACAAACTTTGGAAAAAAAACTGTAATTTTTACTGAAGGAACGATTTTCTTGAATAAACGGTTTTACTGAAAAAAAAAGATTTTTACTAACAGGCGATTTAACTTAGCGATCGTTCCTCGAGAAAACGAACAAAATAAAAAAAATGAATAATAATTTTAAGAATAAACAAAATCAACTTTTTTGTTCTAACAAAAAAATGAGAAGGGACGCTCACGAACGATGAAAGATCGAAATGAAAAAGCCGAAAGTGCTCATCTCTAGTAAAAACCCGCAGAACAAAGTCTTTTCTCTATGTTAAAGAAGTGTCCACTGTAGAACTATAAATATAGGAGAACTAGGTAAACCATATATTAATACTGGAGTAGAGTTGGAGAATTATGGGAGTGAGATTAACCTTATTAGTGTTCCTGTCAACCTGTCATAAGTATTGGTTGCAACATAAACACTATTTTCAAGAATACTTTGAATCTTCAGATTTACTTCATTCATCATAGAAAATAACTTTCTGAAAAAAACATTCTTTGAGAGTGCAAAAAGATATTGATAAAAATATATTTTTTTGGAGGAGAAAAAATGACAGATCTTTTTTTATTTATTTTTCTCGAATTCCTGAAATGTCCAAGTAGAAAAAGTGCTCAAGTTTCGGCCCCTTTGAAATGAAATTCAACTCCTACAGCAAGATCAAAGAATCTATTTTCTCAGATGTTCTTAAAGTAACATCCTCCGGACCCCCTCCCCCCCCTTCACCACAACCACCCCCCTCTCACCCTTGGGTCTTCTTATCCCTATTTTCCAGAGACAGTAATTGTGACGCTCTTAAAAGAAATCAGTCTGGATTATAACTTTTCATTTTGTCCTTGTTTCTTTTCTTTTCTTCACTAATATTGTTTGTAGGCTTTAGATATGCTGCTATACTCATTAATAAGAATAATATATGTTTAGATATGCTGCTATACTGTTTAATAAGAATAATATATGTTTAGATATGCTGCTATCCTGTTTAAGAAGCAGAAGTATGTGTCAAGCCAGCATAAAGTAAATCTAAGAATAGTGTGCAAGGGAAGGAGACCATATTAAACAAATATTTACTTGCTTTTAGGCCTTTCCACAATATTTTGGATTTAGAGTTATTTTAAAGGGACTTTATCTTTATTTAATGAAAAATGTGGATGATATCGTCGTTTTTATTCCATATCATTGACTTCTTTCAAGCTGAGAATTTGTTGCGAACTTTTCTTGTAAGTTTCAAGGATTTTTGTAATTAAACTTGGTAAATTACGTTTTCGGTTGATTAAAAAACTTTCCCATGAATACAAGGAAATGTATTTTCCATGACTTCCCCCCCCCCCTTATGTGTCCCCCTCATCCTCATAGTACTCATAGGACACCTAGTACTCCTAGTCTCTCTCTGTCTCTCTCTGTCTCTCTCTGTCTCTCTTTCTCTCTTTCTCTCTTTCTCTCTTGTCTTGATATGCTGAGCATGAAAATGGAACAAACTTATAAATCTATTTACCTGTAATAACAATTTAAATATAACTTAAACATGTTACAGTGAAAAACAGAAAAATCTGGAATAGGAAGACGACTTTACACTGAACAATTGAAGCGTCTAATGTCATAACTTGAGTCAAAAATCGTCTTCCTATTTCAGAGTTTTCTCATACCTTGTCATAGATCGACGATTCTTCGACATACAAAAACAAGAGATAGTATGTGTATATTGTCCATACTACTCCCACAAGAGAAAAACAATAACAAAAACTATCCTTAACTAGCTTAACAGGATTTGGTAAAATGACATACTTTTTCCAATTCTTCACAACTAGGTGTACCAATAAACATGGGTATTAATTTTATGATTCTACTAGTATTTTCTTCTAATATAGGGTTACTCACAATGTATGAGATAAATGTAGTCTTTTTAGATCAATGTAAGAACAAAATACCATATAAATTACGTACTGTCGTCTTTGAAGTCTCATCCTTTGCGGATAACCCTAAATCAACATATCTACACAAATGTAGAAATCTCAAACAAAAAATTCGATTTTCCCAAACCGGTTTTTGTACACAAGTACATATGGTCCCCTGCCGCCAGGATAACTTCAAGTACGAGGTACATGAGAAGACTATGGCTAGGCATGCTGTAACAATGCAACAGCTAGCTGAAGAATATTGGAGGTATAATAAATTAGTTTCGTATCAAGTTCTTAAATCAATATAATTTTTATGAAACGAATAAAATCAAGTTTAGCTAATGTCAACATCATACAGTTCATAACAAAAATTTGTCTTCTGTAATTGTAAAAACTCTAAAAAAATGTGTCAGAACTATTGTGTTGTATCTCAGGATATAGCATTTACATGGATCTTACCAAGCTATATTTGTTGCATAACACGTGCTGAGTCGACTCTAAACTGGGTCAAAGTGATTAAATACTGAAGTGGGCCAAACTCATAGTTGGATGACGACATTTTATGTCCCAAGTATTTAAAAATAATATACAGAGCGTCCCATATCATATTAGATTATCTCCAATCAGCAATTTCTGCAAAAAAATTTCTTTTAACCTTATTAAATTTTTCAAAATGATTTAATTTAAAATGTCTTCTTCCATAATTAGTTTTGTTTTTTGATAAAAAAGAGAATGATAAAACATAAATTATGTTGATCTTTTGTAATAAAAATGATTTCAAAGTAAAATAAATTTAAGAAAAAAATGTTTTTAAAACGAAATAAACTGCAAAAAGTCTTAAATTTCAATAAAATATTGGGAAGAAGACATTCAAAACTATTCACTAACTGTCATGTTTCGTGGGACACCCTGTATATAAATTGGTCTGTACGGAGTGCACAGTATACAACAGAAACTGGACTCCCATTTATTTACAAACACAGACTTAGAATTTGAATTTAACTTAAATATAGATTAACGTAAATTAAGATTTTAGAAGTGAATTTTAGCCATTTTACTGCATAATAAATAATTTCAGACAGCACAATAATGACTGCATGCATAATCTGTAAAACAAGGAATGCAGAATTTGTGAAATCGAAAAATAAAGATCTTCGAAATATATCTCTTGGTCTTCACTTTTTTGATAGATTTAAGAGTTCTCAACTACTCTTAATGATATTAAGCGAGGCGTATTCAGGTTTTTTCCCAGGAAGGGCTTCCATTTCTTTTTCTTTTTAAGGGGGGGGGGCAACACAAAACTAACCAGTTTTAAAGATAAATTCTTATAGAATTAGAATTGCAAGCCTGCCAGGCAAAATCAATGAATTTATTAAGCGACTATATAGTATTTGCATATAAAACACATACAAACATACGAAAAATTTTAATTTTTGATTATGAAAATTTTGAATTTCTAGCTGAAGACGACATATACATGGGTCCTTAGTCTATTTTTTTCTAGTCTTTACTTTCCAAATGAAATCTTTTCATGCAATTATTTCCAAACCAAATAAAACCTTATGGCCCAACCTGTCGTCGTTGCCTTAGTCTGTTCCACTTTATTCACTTTGAAACTGGGTAGCTTGACTGGACAGTACGACCGTATGCATATACATTATGTGTTGTACCGGCAGGGATCATGCAAATTTTAGACTGGGGTGCATTGATCTCTATTTGATGCAGATCAATGAATTTAATTCCTCTTGATACTCCGTTCATGATCTCTTAATTAAAGTTATTCCTGCGGGTTATGACACCCTGCAGAGATAAAGTATTTGTCCTTAAATTTAAAAGTTTCCACATTGGATGTCTAGCTTAATCGTTCAAGATTAACAATATATATACAAAAAAACCGAACTTTCAACTATAGGAGATTATACTCAAAGCTTAACGGTGACAAATAACAAATTCTGTAGTTACAATTCTACTATTCTTAATATTTGATTTTTTTGAGTTTTAATTTAGTTTAGTGTTAATAACATTCCACTTTTAACATTTTGAATAAAAATATACATTACAAGAGGTTAATCTAGTTCAACTCGGTATTTAATCGTAAATTAATTGAACTAGAAAATGATCAATTTTAGATGTTTTATTTTTATTTTTTCAGGATTGACAAATTCTTCCTGATTTCCTTTCCGATCTTGTTCTTCATCTTCAACATAATCTACTGGCTGGCCTTCATCCTGTAGTTCCTCATTCTCATCCTCATCTTCATCCTCATCCTCATCCTCATTCTCATCCTCATTCTCATCCTCATCCTCATCCTCATCCTTATCCTCATCCTCATCCTCATCCTCATCCTCATCCTCATCCTCATCCTCATCCTCATCCTCATCTTCATTTTCATAATCCCCTTTATTTCCTCTTTTGGTTTTTTGCCTTCCTTTTTTATCTAATAGGTTGTAAAGCTCAAATAATGTTTAGAGATAATATATGAAATAAAGAAATGTCGTCTTTACAATTTAAGTAAAATTTTGAAAAAATCCGCGTAAACTAGAAATATGTCGTCTTCAGATGTTAGTGTACAATACAAATATATAACTTCCCCGTAAAGTTAACATTTGTTACAGCTTTGTAATTAAAATTTGAACAAAATTAGGCTGTGAAATATTTACATTGTAAAACAATATTGTCAATTACTTAACTTTTCCGAACTACATAAATATCTAAAAATAAAACCATTTCTAACTTGTTCACTGTAAAAAATATCGGATTATATTTTGTTTTGATTATTTTATAATTTCTGCTGCATAATCATTCAAACACTTACTCAAAATATATAACTTTTTTGTTGGATTTTGTGCAAAAAAAGGGAAAAATCAGTTTAACTTGTTAAAAATGTACAAGTAGGGATGGGTTTCGTTTTGATGTGCTATGGAATTTGAGATAGCAAATTTCTCTGCAAATTTGATTTTATTACATTGCATTTTTTTCAAAAATAATTAGCAAATCAATTTTACACTTGTTTTTAACCGTAGCCTCTTATTAGTTTTTAAACAAATGTGAACTGTCCAAAAATGGAACACAAAATGATTCCCATCCCTACAAGTTCTTGGTTTAAAGTATCAGTGTCTGAAATGATCTTGCTAATGCAAATGTTGTAAAACTCTGTGAAATGTTAGAATCCTTATTGTTGAAATTATGAAAAACATTCTCCATAGTCAATAAAAGAATAGTTTTGAGAGCACAGACATTTTCAAAATAATAATTAAAGGACAGCTTAAAGGGATACAATGGAGGAAATCGTCAAAATTAAACAATTAAGCAAGGAAGCAACGATATCTTCCACATTACCGTTTCTGATTGGGCATGCCCCATTTTAAATAACTTCAAAAAGAAAATGTTTATGAAGAACTTGTTTTTCATGACGTTTGAGAATATTTTTGGACGCAATAAAAAGTAAATTTCCAGCTTTTGCATTGTTAGGATATTTTACTGCAGAAACTAATAAAGACAAATATAATAAATATATTATTAACTGTACTTTGTATTTGTATTCATGTATAA
This sequence comes from Eurytemora carolleeae, assembly GCF_000591075.1. Taxonomy (NCBI): domain Eukaryota; kingdom Metazoa; phylum Arthropoda; class Copepoda; order Calanoida; family Temoridae; genus Eurytemora; species Eurytemora carolleeae. The sequence continues at coordinate 338,958 of NW_019396098.1, read as the reverse complement.
CTTATCATGCACCATGTATCATTGTTAGTGTTCTTGGAGGCATTTTTTTTTTAAATTGGGGGCAAAAAATTATTTTGGGATCGAGAAAATCAGCTTTTTTGGGAATTATATTGACCCCTGTGTTTACAAGGATTGCCGGGCCTGAGTAATTTATCTTTGCTAAATTTTGTTAGTTTAGAGTAAAACTGGTTCTTTAGAGCTGTCCCACTATCTGGTAAAACCATCTATTCGTATTGCTGATCACTAGTTTAGGATCAAAACAGTTGACTATGGTCGGTACAGGGCATGGATAACAGAATAAGATTTTAAGGAACCAAGGTCATAAAAATCTAAATTGGTCCATACATTTTTTAAATAATGGGTTATAAGTTTTTAACGTTTTTTTAGTAAACAAAATATTTTACAGTCCAGCCAAGAAAATATATTTAACTGAGATGCTCTTGACATTTACAAATATTTGTATTTGAAGAAGTCTCCCTCCTCCCCTACCCTACATATATTTTCTTCCAACCAGAAGCGTTTTGAATGTTAAAAAAACACTTCAAAATTGTTAACAAAATGGTTTACGGATATTGTAATTGTAACATTATTATTTTGGGTCATTGTTTTTGGACAGAAAGGAACAATTAGTCTTTGCCGCAAACTAATTGTCTAAACCTTTTATCTTTCAAGAGTAATATAATCTAACAGAGTTCATAGTTTGAAATA
>NW_019396098.1:332264-337649 GCF_000591075.1 Eurytemora carolleeae | reverse complement strand
CCCCCCCATGTTGCAATTCCTACATACGCCCCGAAATTTTTCGCAAGTAGCTCTTAGCTATAAATTGCATATGAAGCCATAGTTATTATACAACGCAATTACTTAGAATTCAGGCGATTTACTTTAACTTTCACAATTACAAAATCTTTCGCTCTCACTTTCCGAAATTCATTCGTTTTTAACTTTAACATCCAAAATTCCAACCTTTTTCACTCTCACTTTTATAATTCCGACACATTTTTTAATCTGACTTTATAGAACTCATTCCTTCGTACTTCTCTTAATCGACATATTAATCTTTCTTCTAATTTATATTTCTGACATTAATTTTGAGCTATGGTTATTTTACTCCACATTTACTCGGATTTTTTTCTGAATACATTCCTTCCTTCTTTTAAAATTCTGTGATGGTGTTGGACCAAACCTCTGTAGAGTAAAAAAGTAGATGTTAGTTCCACATTTATTGAAAATATATTTCGGTCTGGGTTGAACCACGTCAGTTCTAACGATATAATAACCATCAAAATCGATAAAAAAAATGTTAAAGTAAAAAGTCACAAGAAGATAAACAAACAAAAAAGATTATTCAAAATAAAAATTTGGTCTGTCAAATGGACATAAGGGTAAACGAACTCAGATTATGAGATGGAAAAAAGATAATTTTTAAATATTCACTTTTTAAAAAAAAGACAATTATTATTCCTTGAGATTGTTTCTTCACAAAGATTAAAAACAAACTGTGTAGATGCGTAAGTCGGGGGGAGGGGGAGGGGGGGGACGGCTTGTTTAAGTAGGGTATTTAAACCTTTTAAAAAATTGGACATAAAAAACTTTTTTTTAAAAATATAATGCATACCTACACCTCCTTCCTTCTTTTACCACCTTTTTGATCCGCAGTTCAAAATTATATACTAAGTAAAACTTATTGCAGAATCATAACCCTCTCCTTATGAAAGTTTAGTAAAGTTATTAAAAAGGTAATTAAATAAGAGGTAATAAAATATAATTTTTTATAATTTCCAATTGTTATAACAATTTGCTCCAAGAGAAGGGAAGGGATGAGGAGCAATATTGAATTTAACCTCCCTACTAAACTTAATTCAATTAAATTTCTTACAAAATTAATTTTCTCAGATTTCCCAGAACTTTTAATTTCATTTAATTACATTTTGTTAGAACTCTTCTTCTTGCTTCATCAGATATAATTTCACAAGCCGGAAATATAAAAAGGGTGAAAAAAAATCATATATTTTCTTCCAACCAGAAGCGTTTTGAATGTTAAAAAAACACTTCAAAATTGTTAACAAAATGGTTTACGGATATTGTAATTGTAACATTATTATTTTGGGTCATTGTTTTTGGACAGAAAGGAACAATTAGTCTTTGCCGCAAACTAATTGTCTAAACCTTTTATATTTCAAGAGTAATATAATCTAACAGAGTTCATAGTTTGAAATACCTTCCCCTTTTGTCCTACACAAAATTTGGGCCCGATCGGTTCAGCCGTTTTGACGTTTATTAGACACAAACAATATATATATCTATAAATTTAAGTTCTTCTTAGCAAACTTTTCAATAGTTGCATGTCCTATTTAAAACAGTACCTTTTAATTCTTCAAGGACTAAGAAATTCTTATTTTTCTTGCTGAAAATTGAATGCCACGCGATCCGCCTATATTTTTCAGAAACAACGCCGCTCTTCTAATGTATTATGCAATGTCAATTTATCAATAGTTCAATGTAACATTTTTCAATTATGTCATATTACATTTCTCTTTAAACTTAAATCTTTCATGTTTTCAATCATACTCCTCTCCGGGGAGCGCTATTCAGAACACCAGTTCTCAAATTATTATATTACTTAAGCCGAACGAGGCCTCCAAGTCTTACCGGTAATTTAAGATTTTAGCTTATCAGATAAGTCCCAGATAAGCCCCAGATAAGTGCCAGATAAGTCCTTCAGATCCGCGATACAGTAGAATCCCAAGTTGACTGAAAAAGTGTACGCTAGCAGGATTACAAATAAGTTTTATACCGAGTTTTAATTTTTTCATATTTTTCCTTCTCTCTCTTTCCTTCTCTCTCTTTCCTTCTCCCCCTTTTTACGTTTTCCCCTTTTTCTTTTGATACTTTTTCCTACTATTTCTAACCTTTTACTTCCTGCTGTTCCAAAAATGTGCTTTCCAGACGGATCGCTTCACGTCCGAGGGTGCTAGAGCGTCAGGAAACCCGTCGGTCGCAGGGTGCAATTTAAACTCTAAAAGACATAAAATCTGAATCATATTTATGAAATGTAAGAATAATTCAATTCATTTGGAAATAAAAATAGTAATATTTTCCCCAACAGGAATTAATTGGGTTTGGGCCACAAACTCTATTTTATTCATCCCTATATTTTTGAAACCTGATAAAGTATACCTTTGAGATTTCAAATTTGACTATTTGATGTAACAGAATTCATAGATTGAAGTATTTAAGTTCTAAAGATAAATGGATCATAGAATTATAGTTTGTGGCAAAGATTCAAGTCCTTTGTATTCCTATTACAATTGATCATCGGTCTTTTCTTCTGTCTAGGTAAGATGGCGTGGGATAATTCAAACAATAAGTTTTATTCAAAAATTGGATTTTACAGGGTTTATGAAAATTTATCTCCGTAATTTGTTTTCCAATTATAATTTGTGTTTTTTGATTTACGCTTACTTTTGCCTATTACAGGCTAGATGATAGATAGATAAAAAATAGATAGATTGATAGATAGATAGATAGATAGATAGATAGATAGATAGAAACTATAGCTGATAGAGCATGCAGTATTCAGTCCTATATAGTGTTTCACAGTGAAACATTAAACACGCCGCTTCATTAAAGCCTTAATAAACAAAATAGTGAAAATATCAGCTGATTTCTACTAAACTGTTTAATATGGATGAAAAGTTAGTATCGTCATCATATCATTATAACAGAAACATGTTATCATATTCTTTAGTTTGTACGACTTGGTAACAAGACTAAAGCGTCGGATATTTTAGCTTAGCAGATGCAAATTCTAATTTATTTGATTTAAATTAATAGATGTTAATGAAAACCTTACAATATTGCTCTGGAGAACGTTTTGATGCAATATCTAGTGTTAGGATGTTTACATTTTAGCTTTTACTTTCTCCTCCTGTTTTGCTTGATAGAAAGCCGGAGAAAGGAAGAACAGAAAATATTAAAAAGTTAAGAAATTGTAGAACTTTGGATATCGTTTATTTACAGTTTACAATGATGCTTTAGGACAATTTAGGAACTTGTTTACTTGTAAACAATGTTTACACAGGGGTCAATATAATTCCCTTTTCAATCCCATTTGGGATTGACAAATTTGAAAGAAATGGGGGCAAATTCTTTAATTGGGGGCAAATTTTTTTTATATGATAATTTAAAAAAAAATTGGGNTACCCCCAGGATTCTAGGGGGGGGTATTTACCCCCAGGATTCTAGGGGGGGGTAAATAACCCCAATAACCCCCCTTATATCCGCCACTGTGTGCAGTGTAATACTTCATTAGGGATTTAATAAGCGTCTATAGTAAAAGTATAATAAGTTACTAGAAAAAGTATTAAAAACATTAAATACACTTGAGTATTGCTCCGATGTCATTTTTCTGTTCTATTTTCTGGTTCTAACTGTACAATCTTTCTTCCAGGCACGCTTTGTCATTAATCAACTATCTAAAATCAAAGACGATATTCAAGTCGTCTGTTTATTCCCATGTTAACTGGGAAAGTCAGTATAGTGTTGCTAGACTACGTTAAAAAGAAAGAATATATTTAACTGAGATGCTCTTGACATTTACAAATATTTGTATTTGAAGAAGTCTCCCTCCTCCCCGACCCTACCCCCCCCCCTCTTAATTCCCCCTACCCTTTACCCGTCAACAAAATTATAGATGATATAAGGGGGGGGGGGGGTTCTAACATTATTTACTACTGGATTCAAAATATTTATTAACAAACACCATGCTGATACAGGGTGTCCCAATAAACATTGGAATTAAGTGAACACCTCTATATCATCTTTGTATCTTCTATTTCGTGTAGAGCATTATTATAATGGTATCCGGCCCCCTTATGCAGTCAACATCTAAACCTTATGCAGTTAACATCTAAACCTTATGCAGTTAACATCTAAACCTTATGCAGTTAACATCTAAACCTTATGCAGTTAACATCTAAACCTTATGCAGTTAACATCTAAACCTTATGCAGTTAACATCTAAACCTTATGCAGTTAACATCTAAAACTACTTTTCCCACTCTCCATTAAAACTCACAATTTCTTTGCACAGTTTAGTACTGAAGATATCTGCATAATCGCGCACCGATAGCAGTTTAGTACTGAAGATATCTGCATAATCGCGCACCGATAGCTTAGTTTAGTACTGAAGATATCTGCATAATCGCGCACCGATAGCTTTGTTTAGGATGGCGACGGGAACTCTAAAATGTGGTCTACTATTTTTGTAGCTCCAAAATTGACGGAGATATAAACTAGAGAAATTTGTCCAGATTCGAATTTATTAATATTTAGTATGACCGTGAATGAAAAATATGGAAAGTAGGTGACCATATTTACCATATTTGGATACAAATAATCTGACGTCCAGTGAGAACCAGAAAACTCTGGAATAGGAAGTTGACTTTAAGACTCAATTTAAAGGGACTGTAATTTTGTAAAGGAAAAATGAAAGGGGGTCCAAGCTGAAAGATAATCACTTTAGCTCTGGATTGCGACCCATGAAAGTTATATCTAATGTTCCTGTCTCGAGAAAATGATATAAAACTGTGTTAAATTTATACGAAAATTCATAAATATACAATTCAATGTTGTATATAAATTGTAGGTTTAAACAGATCATGATCAGCAAATACGCAACCAATCTAAAAACTAAGATATCCCATAGAAACCTAATTGTAACTTAGGTTTTCTCCAATCATTATTATTATTATATTATATGATTATTATATCACAAGAACTCCGACCAATGGTAGTGCAGTATAGTGGCCATGTCTTTGTATGTATCACGTGACCAGTATACTGCACAGCAATTGTTCTGCTCACTGAAATCTTGACAACTCTGAAAATGAGTCAGCAAATTTTTAGACAGCCCTGACTAAGTGTCACAACGCTTTGGCTTTTGGTTTTACTTCATTAATCTACTTATACTTTTTGTAGCCTTAGTCATTTTTATTTTAAAAATGCAATGCGCTTGTTTCTAGCTCCAGTTTAAAAGGAGTGACTCGCAAAATACTGCTTGATTTTTGTGTGAGAGTGTGCACATCTTGGTTTGCAGTGTACTGTGCAGTCAGGGGCGCTGAAATTCCCCCCCCTAAAATTTTT
>NW_019396098.1:264047-331785 GCF_000591075.1 Eurytemora carolleeae | reverse complement strand
TGCATTTATACTTGTTAGAGTAGTATTAAAGGGACTGTAAAGGAAAAATGAAAGGGGGTATAGGATGAAACCTGAGAATCTCAGGTTTTGAACAAAACATACAAAACATCTATCTTATGTTCCTGTCTCGAGAAATTGACATAAAACTGCAGTGTCAAAATTTTACCAAAACGGGCATATGCCAGATTTTGTATAAAACTTGTAGTATTTAATAGATCATATTCAACAATTACGCAACCAATCTGAAACGATTATATCCCACAGGAGCCTGAGAATCCCAGGTTTGCTCCTATTATAATTTTTTATTTTGCATTTTGCATTTTTAATAGATATAATTGATAATTTTATTACATATAGTCTACATAGTCCGTATTACTTCACAATCACTTCAGCCAATGACAGTGCAGTATCGTTGTCACGTGGTACAGACTGAAATCACGTGACCAGTATACTTCACTGCCATTGGCTGAAGTACTGGTGACGTAATACGGAATATACGGATTAAATGTATTAATATTATCAATTATATATATATAAAATGCAAAATAAAAATTAAATAATTATAACAGGAGCAAACCTGAGGTTTTCAGGTTGCCGAGAGATATAGTCATTTTCAGATTGGTTGTGTAATTGTTGAATATGATCTATTTAATACTACAAGTTTTAACAAAATCTGGCATATGCCCGTTTTAGTATAATTTTGACACAGTTTGTCAATTTCTCGAGACAGGAACATAAGATAGATGTTTTATATGTATCGTTGAAAACCTGATATTCTCAGGTTTCATCCTATACCCCCTTTCATTTTTCCTTTACAGTCCCTTTAAAAATAATAAATTTTCTAGATGAGTGAGATATTTTCAGACTCCAAATCTTTTGTTGACATGAAACTCAGGAATAAAAATTATATAAATATATTTTTTTTAATTCGATTAAAAATTATCCAGAGTTGTAAACAAAATTTATGCTATAATAAGTCATAGGAATGCAATTGTGTAAGTGCAGGTTTTCAAAACAGTTTTCAAAACGTAGTTCAAGCATGTTTTATTATGGGTGTTGTTGGAGGGGGGGGGGGGGATTTTTTTTCGAATTGAGTGTCTTCCAGCTTGTAGATAAAAAAAGAATTTCATGAATTTCAAAAAAGATTTTTGAAAAATTTCATTTTTTTGATTAATTGAAGGGTTAACTGTTAATGCTTGAATGACCAAGGTAAACATTGATTTGAATAAAAATCATTAAATGTTTTTACTGAACGGTTATGTGAAAATCTTCGGGAAAAAAGAGAGAATCCTGAAATTAACCCAACCAATCGTTAAAATGTCAAATGAAATACAAACCCTTAAAAAAAAAAATTCTGTAAAGAAATTAGGATAATTGTGATTTGGACACTTTTCTCGTGAACAGTCCCTTTATTAAAAATTGTTGCAAACCAAAAACAAGTGTTTATGGAATGGCAAATTTTAACTTCGTTTATTTACAATTTTATTGCTAAGGATAAATCCTGAAATTGTCCTGGCCAGGTTTCAACATTTGTTAAATCAAACTGAGAATAGAAATCCATCCGTGGAACAAATAAAGTAAGTTTACTTTTTAGTTTACTGAACTTTTTAAAAAAAAGAAGCGGTTCTTTTACTTTTTCTCCAGCGACGCTCTGCGCACTGATTTTTCTTTTTCCTACCCTCTTTTCTTCCCCCCCCCTTCCCCCCAAAAAACAAAAAAAAACTTATTGAAAGATGCGCCCTGATTTTTCTTCTGAAAGATAATTTTTAACTTGTTTTAAACTAATGAGATAAAGTTCTTTGTGTTGAATATCTATTGTTACCTGAATTCTCTTAATTAGCTTTTTATCATTTTCTTGGATTCTCAGTTATCAAAGATTTAGTAAAGAATCTTTAAAATCATTTCAAAAATAATTCTTGATTCTTTGATTTACAAAGTACACAGTACACTTTTCAGAGTGTATACAGTACACTTTGCAGAGTTTACAGTTTACTTTCCAGAGTGTGCAGTACAGTTTGCAGAGTGTGCAGTACAGTTTCCAGAGTGTGCATTACAGTTGGCAGAATGTAAAGTACAGTTTTCGGAGTGTCCATTACAGTTTGCAGAGTGTACATCACACTTTGCCAAGGAACTATATACAGGAACGCCCAACTCAGATATACACAAATTGTGTACTTACACTGTGGGAGGAATGTAAACAAACCCAGTGCCCCCACAGAAGTTGAAGGGAAAGGACTAAAGCTCTGATGTGATATTAGAGTCCAACAAAAAACAAGCTAATATATCAAATTAGAGCGAATACTTATGATTTTAGGCTTTCTGGTCAACATGGAAAATACAATAGCAATATATTCTTATTCCACCCCTTGGGCCCTTTTCCCACAAAAATGATGCGTTCCTTCTGAATTCTTTGCTTCGATCTCCTCCCACTGCAGTACACAGATTTGACGCATCAGATATGGCGGTTCATGGTTTATATATTTCTTGCACTTCGCAGAGTTTTTCAGAATATTCAATATTCTTTTCAGAAATCTATGTAAGAAAGTCCCGGGAAAAAAGTTTCTGGAAAAAAAACCCTGGAAATAAAAACTTTGGAAAAAAAGTCCGAATTTTATCAAGTCCTTGGAAAAAATGTCACTGGAAATAAAGTCCGGTGTTTTGGATTCCTTGGACTTTTTTCCTAATATAGTATGGGGGCTGCCAATAAAGTCTCAGGAAATAAGATCTCAGGAAAAAAAAGTCCTGAAGAAAATAAATCAGAGGAAAATAAAAACCTAGAATTGTGAATCATGCATTTATACTTGTTAGAGGACTTTTTTTCCGAGGACTTTTTTGTATAAAATCATACTAGAGCCAGAAAAAAAGTCCTAGAAAATAAAGTCTCGAATTGGTAGGACTTTCTTTTGGAGACTTTTTAATAAAAGGACTTTTTTCCACAGGACTTTTTTAGTGTGAAATTTTAGGACTTTTTTCCGGAAACTTTTTTCCAAGGACTTTTTTTGCGGTTACCACTTTTTAGAGTGTACAGTGTACAGAATACACTGTAAACTTTGCAATTTTAAATCACAATATATAAAGGATTAATCTTTAAAATGAACGAGATTTATGTATTAATGTAATCTATGAAATGTTAACTTGCACTTGAAAATTATGAAAATTCAATTTCAGGAATTTTGTATCCGAATATTTCGAATGCGGAGTGAAACTGGACGAAGTGGAACCTGAAGATTGGAAAACTGATCTTCCGTTCACATCAGCTTTAAACTTAGATATTGCAGAGTTCTGCTTAGAGATAAACAGGTAGAAGAAGGAGGAGAAAGAGGAGAAGGAGGAGAAGGAGGAGGAAGATTAAATCTACATTTGTATATATTTCATATATGTTATGTAATTTATTTCATTACATAGATCTGAAGATTAGTTCAAGTAATTCATCATCAATTATTAGGTAAAGGAGGAGAAGGAGGAGGAGGAAAAGAAGGAGGAGAAGGAGGAGAAGGAGGAGAAGAAGGAAAAGGAGGAGAAGGAGGAGAAGGTGGAGAAGGAGGAGAAGGAGGAGAAGGAGGAGAAGGAGGAAAAGGAAGAGAAGGAAGAGAAAGAGGAGAAGGAGGAGAAGGAGTATCAAAGTCTTTTTATTCATTTAATTCGATCGATGCTTTTTGATTTGTTCTTTTATCCATTTTATTTTAGAAGATGGAAGATGTTAGGAAGAAGAACAGGAGAAGATGTAAACAAGAATCCGGAATTATTCTCTCTTCTTCCACTTCCCTACACTGCCGTAGTGCCAGGGGGCAGGTAGTGATATAACCTTTGCACGATTGTATTACCTCCATTTTCATGTTTTATCTAATTAAATAGAATACTGCACTGTCCCTTTATAAAATACTTGTCAGTTTTTCTTAGCAATGCACTGTCCCTTTATAGAATACAGATAAGTTTTTCTTAACAATGCACTGTCCCTTTTTTAGAATTCTGGTCAGTTTTTCTTAATAATATACTGATCAGTTTATCTAAACAATGCACTGTCTCTTTATAGAATACTGGTTAGTTTATCTAAACAATGCACTGTCCCTTTATAGAATACTGATCAGTTTATCTAAACAATGCACTGTCTCTTTATAGAATACTGGTTAGTTTATCTAAACAATGCACTGTCCCTTTACAGAATACTGATCAATTTATCTAAACAATGCACTGTCCCTTTATAGAATACTGATCAGTTTATCTGAATAATGCACTGTCTCTTTATAGAATACTGATCAGTTTATCTAAACAATGCACTGTCCCTTTATAGAATACTGGTCAGTTTATCTAAACATTGCCTTTATAGAATACTGATCAGTTTATCTAAACAATGCACTGTCTCTTTATAGAATACTGGTCAGTTTATCTAAACAATGCACTGTCCCTTTATAGAATACTGGTCAGTTTATCTAAACATTGCACTGTCCTTTTATAGAATACTGGTCAGTTTAGCCAAACAATACACTGTCTCTTTATAGAATATTGATCAGTTTATCTAAACAATGCACTTTCTCTTGATAAAATACTGGTCAGTTTTTTTTAACAATGCATTGTCCCTTTATAGACATATTGGTAAGTTTTTCTTACCAATATGTCTCCCTTGAGAATATATAAACCCAACCTGACAGAGTAAATCTCATCCAGCCAGAATCTTTCATTCTTATCCCAGGCTAAATCTCAATTCTCAATTTTAAAATACAATGTCCACCTCGACCCCCTCCACAGTTGTGTAAATATTTTACAAACTATTGAGACCGACGACCTTTGGAGTATCCGTAGATCTTTGCCCCTTGCACTGGCTTGAACTAATCTATCATTCTTTTCTGTAGCATTGGATAAATAGATTCAAAAACAGCAAATTAATGAAATTTTCTTTACAATAGAATGTTAAAAAGAACTTAAATTAAAGGTTTAAAAAATTTCTTCATAATGAATTTATATTTCAGATTTCGAGAAATCTATTACTGGGACACTTACTGGATACTGAGAGGTCTACTTGTATCTAATATGCTAGATACTGCCAGGTTAGTTTACTGGATACTGAGAGGTCTACCTGTATCTAATATGCTAGATACTGCCAGGTTAGTACACTGGATACTGGATACTGAGAGGTCTACTAGTATCTCATATGCTAGATACTGCCAGGTTAGTACACTGGATACTTGATACTGAGAGGTCTATTTGTATCTAATATGCTAGATACTACCAGGTTAGTTTACTGGATATTGGATACTGAGAGTTCTACTTCTATTTAATCTGCTAGATACTGCCAGGTTAGTACACTGGATACTGGATACTGAGAGGTCTACTAGTATCTAATATGCTAGATACTACCAGGTTAGGTTACTGGATACTGGATACTGAGAGGTATACTTCTATTTAATGTGCTAGATACTGCTAGGTTAGTTGAATATATATTGGATACCGAGAGGTATAATTCTATTTAATGTGCTAGATACTGCTAGGTTAGGTTACTGGATACTGGATACTGAGAGGTATACTTCTATTTAATGTGCTAGATACTGCTTGGTTAGGTTACTGGATACTGGATACTGAGAGGTATACTTCTATTTAATGTGCTAGATACTGCTAGGTTAGGTTACTGGATACTGGATACTGAGAGGTATACTTCAATTAATATGCTAGATACTGCCAGGTTAGTACACTGGATACTGGATACTGAGAGGTCTACTTCTATTTAATGTGCTAGATACTGCCAGGTTAGTACACTGGATACTGGATACTGAGAGGTCTACTTCTATTTAATGTGCTAGATACTGCTAGGTTAGTTTACTGGATTCTGGATACTGCCAGGTTACCTCAGATTTACTATTAAAACTAGAGAAAATTGAACGCAAATTAGGTGGAAAATTAGTAAGTACTTCTGTAGAAGCACTAAACACTACGAGGAGAAAATTGAGGAAGCACATTGAGACACACATTTGGGACACACATTGAGTAAACGCATTGAGGCAACGCATTGGGAACACACATTGGGGACACACATTGAGAACATATGTAGGGGGGACACACATTGAGGACGCAAGTTAAGGACACGCATAGAGGACGCACAGTGAGGATGCACAATGCTACTTTGAATATTATGATAGTAAACAATAAATGTACTTTTAAGAAAATATATATTTTTAGAGGAATGGTGGAAAACCTTGTTTTTCTTCTTGAGAAACTAGGTTTTGTTCCTAATGGAGGAAGAGTTTACTACACAAGGGGAGATTTAAATATTTTTAAAGCCCCCAACCCTATTTTCATCAGTTCAAAATATTAGTTAATAAGTTTCTTTCGATCTCTAAATATAAACTGTCCAGAACTTAATTCAATACTTCTTCTAAAAGGTAAAAAAACATTGTGCTGTAAATATTTCCAAATAAAAAAATCCAGATCTCAGCCCCCTCTCCTAGCATCTATGGTTTGGGACTACTATCTCCAGGTATTTTATTGAACTATTCAAGACCTGAACCTTGAACCTGAACCCTGAACACTGAACTGAACCCTAAACATGAAACCTAAACCTGAAACCTAAACCTGAAACCTAAACCTGAACCCTGAAACTAAAACCCTAAACATGAACTATGAACATGAACCCTACACCTTTACCTTGAACCTGCACCTTGAATCTGCACCCTGGACCTGAACCAAGAAACTTAAGCCTTGAACCTTGAACCTGAACCTTGAACCTGAACCTTGAACCTTGAACTTTAACCCTGAACCTGAATCTAACCTGAACCTTGAATCTGAACCCTAAACCTGATTTTTGAACCTGAACCTGCACCTAAACCTAAACCTGAACCAGAACCTTTAACCTGGTGCTTAATTGAACTTAAACCTGAAACCTGAATCTGAACCTAAACTTGAACCTGAACCTGAACCTAAACCTGAACCTAAACCTGAACCTTGAACCTGAACCTTGAACCTGAACTTGAACATGAACTTGAACCTGAGCCTGAACCTAAAACTATTCCTCATTTTGAATCCAAACCTAAACTTAAACTTAATCTTTAAATAATTTGAACCTAGAGTGGTGATGTGCCTTGGACCCTGAGTAAGGTTGGGTCTCTGGAGAAAGAGTGGTATTATTGGTTGAGGAATCATTCGGTTGATGTCCAAGGAAAAACAATGTTTAGATATTGGTAGGTTTATTTTTTTCCAAGTTTTTTAAAATATATAAAGTAAAAATTAAAATTTTTAGTTGTTCTGAAGAAACTCCACGCCCAGAATCCTACAGAGAGGATTACAGTTTAGCAGAGAACTTAGATATAGAGGATAGAGGAGAACTATTCAAGGAACTTAGGTTGGATTTTCTTCCTAGAGAGAGGATTATAGTTAAGTAGAGAACCTAAAGGATAGAGGAGAACTATTCAAGGAACTAAGGTTGGATATTCATCCTAGAGAGAGGATTATAGTTAAGTAGAGAACCTGGATATAAAGGAAAGAGGAGAACTATTCAAGGATCTAAGGTTGGATATTTATCCTAGAGAGAGGATTATAGTTATTAGAGAACCTGGATATAGAAGATACAGATGAGTTTAGAGTTTAACAGCGAACCTAGATGTACAAATTTTTTGAAGGAATAAAGTCTTTGTTACCAACTCAATATTTCTAATCCCTATATCTTTGCAACATGAATGTTTTTATATTCTAATCTTACATTATTTTATCTAACATAATTATTAGTTTGAAATATCAAATATCACATAGATTCAGCCTTCTTAAATGTAATGTCTCATCAATGGTTACGGTAGGGTCGACTTTGAAGTGTCGCAACGCCTTAGGCTTTGATTTTACCACTCTAAAACTCACTTATGCTTTTCTGTAGCCCTTTACGTGTACATTTTAGCCCTATAGAGCACTTGTTGTTAGCTTTGGTTTAGGAGTAATTGGCAAAATTCTCATCAGTTTTACTTGAGAGCTTGAGACCTTTAAACCACAGTGTTCTTGTTGATACAAACTTTAAACCACAGTGTTCTTGTTGATACAAACTTTAAACCACAGTGTTCACTCTAAGAAATCTCAAATTTTCATCTAACAAAATTTGTTGGAGCACCGGACTCAAATACACCTTAGTAGAATCATTCGTCAAATTTTGTTGAATGTATTTTCAGTCGCCTTAATTCAAAGTTTGTTACATGATCTATCAACCGGTGTTTGTCCGCTTGATTTGATTTTGCATTGATACTCTCTTTCAAGCAAAGCATTGAAAATGCAAGCATTAGTTTGAGAGAGTGTACAAAGGCTTAAAAAAGTTTTAATTTTGTTCTTCCAGTTTCTTGGAGGTTTCCCTTTAAATCTTTTTGATATCTCCAAATTTCCAGATCGAATTGACGTAGGTACAAGCGCTGTCGGCTAACAGACTAAACTGTTTGGAAAGTCAGCTGATTCTCCCCCTCCAGCCAGCCGTGCGAGCCGTGCCAGCCCGGCAGATGGTTCAACGTTTGATTGATCATAAATCAAAATTTGTTTAATCTTACACAAACTAAAATATCGGCTAATTACAATGAAAGAAAACTGTAACATGACAAAAGAAAGATGTCATATAACAAAATTTGACACATGCTGAGAGAACAATGTGTAAGCTATTAACAAGTTTTGTTAGATTGTAATTTTGGAAAATATTTAACTAAATTTGAGTAATGAAAGAAGAAATTTGAAATATGAAAGAAGAACTTTGATGCCTGATGCTAAAGACCAAAATTGCATTTTTTAGAGTGTTCTTGTTGATACAAACTTAAAATTTCAGGTCTGCAGCCGAGTCTGGTTGGGATTTTAGTTCAAGGTGATCAAGCTGAATTGAAAATATATTTAAATCTTTTTATTTAAGATTTTATTTGAATTGTTACTTTTAGATGGTTTGATGATCCAGAGAAGGGAGATCTAAGTTCTACTAGTGTTAGAAATATTCTACCTGTAGATTTAAACTCATTTTTAGCAAAATCCGCCAAAATTATTGCAGATGTACACAAACTGGCGGGAAACAGAGACCAGGTATTCCTGTTTATATGCTTAGCTAATCTGGGTGTTGGTTGGTTTGTTTGACCCAAGGAATCATTTATGGTGAAATTTTAAAAAATTAATCAAGAAAAATTTGATTTATTTTGTTTTTAAACAAAATATAATTCTTAAATATTCATAGATAAGTGACACAAGGGACACACCATGTACCCTTTAAATCTTTGACTCATTTATCTACCGAGTTTGTAATTGTTGAACATTTAGTTTGCAAGCTTATATCTGAGACTATACTTTTTTTACATGTTTGACTTTGAATGTTTGTTTTCAACATATCCAAAATTGAAAACCTGGAATCTAATTTAAGGCTTAAAATTAAAGGTTTTAAGAAAAAAAAGTATTTAAGAGCACTGATAAATTGAAAAAAAAGTTTTAAAGAACTGATTATATTAAGGAGAATGTATGGATGGAACGAGCTGATAAACTGATAGAAAATATTGAAGAACTGATTATATTAAGGAGAATGTATTGATGAAACATTCTGATAAACTGATAGAAAATATTGAAGAACTGATTATATTAAAGAGAATGCATGGATGAAACGAGCTGATAAACTAATAGAAAATATTGAAGAACTGATTATATTAAGGAGAATGTATGGATGGAACGAGCTGATAAACTGATTGAAAATATTGAAGAACTGATTATATTAAGGAGAATGTATGGATGAAACGATTTGATAAACTGATAGAAAATATTCAAGAACTGATTATATTTAGGAGAATACTTGGATGGAACGAGCTGATAAACTGATAGAAAATATTGAAGAACTGATTATATTAAGGAGAATGTATGGATGGAACGAGCTGATAAACTGATAGAAAATATTGAAGAACTGATTATATAAAGGAGAATGTATGGATGGAACGAGCTGATAAACTGAGAGAACAAATTGAAGAACTGATTATATTAAGGAGAATATATGGATGGAACGAGCTGATAAACTGATAGAAAATATTGAAGAACTGATGTGGAATGACGAAGAAGGAACATGGTTTGATCTGGAGATATCAACGCTGAAACAAAGGTACGGTCAGGGTCATGAGCTCGTTGTGTGCAGAGAGAATTAAGAATCATAGAGTTTATAAAATTAAGGTTTGATCAATTTTATTTAAATGTCTGCTAAATAAACCATCCATATTCTGACCAAAATTTTAAAAAATACTTTAAACAATTTAAAATGTCCAGGTAACAAAAAGTACAAGTGTGTTGAAATGTGAAAATTTAAATTTGGCCCGGTCTCAAAAGTTGATGCTTAACTAGGAACACATCCCTTTATATGTTTAGAGGGAGGGGGACAAGGGAGTAGAAGGAGGGGGGAAGTTAGGGAACTTAATGAGTTGTTGAAAAGAACTTGAGTTCTGGTAAAAACACTTGAAACCAGGGACAATGGTAAACAAAGAAAATTAAACTGTTGTAAACAAAACAAATTAGATTACTTCAGCTTCTTCACTTATACACTTCACACTATACACTATACAGGCCGAATTATTTAAAATTATTTCTTGCTTTCTTATTTATTGTTTATAAAGTTTAAGTAGTTGCAAAAAAACGGTTGAACCTTGAATCAAATTATGATTGATGCGAAACTATTAATCGGAACGCATATTTACCTAAACAAACAAAATAGCAAACTGTAAGAAACCGATTATGAAAAGTTTTGATTTTTAGATGATTATGATCTTCCGGTAGGAAAAGGATCGAAAACGGAATCGATATTTGTAGAATTAAATTAAGAATTTTGGATATTATGTTCTTAAGATAGTGCTTTATAACAAAAATACGAAAATAATGTTTTTTTTATAATTTTCCAAATAAGTTTATTTCAATGTTTAGAAAATATTTTTTCGCTAGCAACCTCACTCCTCTTTGGGCAAATGCTGTTCCTACCCAGGTGAATTATTTTACAAATTTATTATGATTCGTCGACCTTATCATTTATGCTTATTTCATGGTCTATTTCATTATAGCAGTGCTGTAAAAATATCATAGTGCTTTAATCTCAAATTGTATGCATGCACTGTGAATTTAATTTGGATATTTCTAGAGTAAGATAAGATAAGATTATATAAAGTTTATTGCTAAAATACATTGATCTGTATACAGAACGAGTTTACAATTACAAATTGATGATTATATTAACAGTACAGGTATAAAGCAATTAGGTGGAAAATAGCTCTTAGCTGTTTTGATTATTTTTTTCCACCTAATTTCAATAATAATAACAAAACATTTCAATTTAATAGATTTAAGGAGAACTATTAGAGATCAGGGTGCCAATTTATCTTATGCAAAATAGTTATCAATTTAATGAAAAGAAACTTAAAAATAATTAAACTTATGTATGATCAAGACAACTGTGGACGCTAAACCAACATTTCATAAAATTATCTTTGACACTTTTCATTTTTTAGATCATATTCTAGCAAAGCTATGATACTTCTCGATAAAGAGAAAATTTGTGTGCAAAATTTCTCTGAGCAATGTAAACAAAAATATTAGTGTTATAAAAATGTTATTTTCAGAAAAACTGGTTTAAATTGGAATATTATTATTTTGTTCAGACTTATATTGTGAAATGTTGCGATCAATTTAAAATTAGATAATTAATTAAAGAGAGAACCAGAAGACTATGAAATGAATGTCGACTTTTTTTCTTTTACTTTAAAATGTCGCTGAGGATTTTGTACAAGGCTACCCACAAAGAATGAGACTGTAAAGACGACCTAAATATCCTTAGTGGGTAACCCTGTCTTTTTTATTGTTCACTTAATTAAATTTGAAAATACTTTTCAGGATTTGAAGATGAAAGGGCGAAGATCTGTTGAATACATTCAAAAAGTTGGCGCATTAAACAATCCAGGTACGAATACGAATTCAAATGTCGTCTTCGAAATACTGAATTTTATATTTTTGCAGAAGGAATCCCTACAACTTTCATACAGTCAGGACAACAGTGGGATTTCCCAAATGTCTGGCCACCCCTGGAGCATATGATCATTACAGGTTGTACAAATAAACACCAGCGACTTATTTTCTTAAGATTCATAATTATTATATCGTAAGATCGAGTCCCTCACACAGCTTGATACAAAAGTTAAATGAGAATTTTCCAATTACTTCATTATAATTAAAGCTAAATCAAATGTGAACTAAAAAATGTATAAATGAGTTTATGAGGTAAAATCAAAGGTCAAAGTGTTGCTTCCAATTAAAGTGAACCCGGTCTTTAAAATTGATGCAACTTTTCATATCATTCTGGATTTGAAGTAGACAATATCAAATATTTTAAACTTATATAAATTGTTACTCGGTGGACTTCGTTAAATATCGTCTTGCAATTTCAATTTTTTTTAAATAAATGTATAAAAGATAACGCATATCCATATATGTGTGATATTTATCTGTATTTCAGGTTTGGGACGATGCAAGGACGAATCAGCCGATAAACTCGCCAGAGAACTAACGAAGACGACAATCTCGCGAAATCTTCAAGTTTTCAAATCTCAAGGGCATATGTTTGAAAAGGTTAGATTAGAATAAACCTAATTGAATTTTGTTTAAATGATTAAACCCAAAAAATAGGGAAGAAAAACGAAAGCTTAAATTGCAAATCTTAAATTAGAGATAGAATAACATTTTTTTCGTCATTTTTGCCATTAAATATTAATCGAATTAATCGTCTCTTCTAAATGGGAATCTTTTAAATAGAAGAAATTTGTAAATCCTATTTTTTCTTAGGGGATATGACCAATTAGAGATCGATTTATGTATTTTTTTTCTTGCAAGGATAGATCGAGTTAACCTCATTTAATTTTGATTTAGTATGATTGTCGGAGCACGGAGACGGGTGGAGGGAGTGGAGGGGAGTACTCTGTTCAGCTTGGGTTCGGTTGGAGCAACGGAGTATCCCTGGATCTTATTCATATGTACCCGGAGCTTTGGCAATCATAAACCTGATCTCCCTGATCTCCAGTTGGTCCAGCTTTAAAATCGACCTTGGTTCACTTTTACTCAAAGGAATCGATCACACACCTTAAACTCCAATTTTCTAGGCCTTATGATGTACTTTGAAATATCTAACTATAATTTTGATACAGGGTGTCCCAAAAAACATGGGAATTCAGTGACGAATTCGATATCGTCTTTTTAAATAATTCTTTGATTTAGTATAGTAATACCTAATGAGAAAGCTGTAATCTGTAAGAGTTTCGTCTCCTATGTTTACAATTTGTTTGTTTATGTTTTGACTGCATACGGTTGTACTTAGTTAAACAAGAAAATTGCAGTAATCAAACAGAGTAAACTTGTCCGTCTTCACTGTTCATCGTGCGGAGCCATTATAGACACATCTTTACAGTCTTTTACCGTTTTCATAAAATAAACTCTAGCAGACATAATAATATTATTGCTTTTGATATTAGGTATTATAATGCTAATTAATAACGAAGACGATATCGAATTCGTCACTGAATTCCCATGTTTTTTGGGACACTCTGTACATTAAATAGTCAACTTTGCAGTATCATTATTCAAAGGGTTACAAAGATAAAGTGATTAGAAATTGGAGTTTTAATCGAGTAATTCGTTTCTTTTATTATCTTAATAACATGTGTTAGTAGATGTAAAGGTCATCAATGTACATATATTCGCTTTATATTTTATAAAGAATACAATCTATTGCTGCTGTTTTGCTATAGTGTTAACGATGTTTTAACATTTTTAAAGATATCTATAATAATCTAAATGAAATTTTTGTTTAAAGATATTTCTTTAATCCCAAATCTTCCTCAACAGAAGGTCTGCAATGGTAGATAAAAGAATTGTAAAAATCTTCGAACGAAAGACGACAATTTAAAGCGCTAAATAACTGCTGAGTGATTTGCAAGCTGCTAAATTTGTTCAAATCTTGCACTTCAAAATAAAGATAAATAACACATCCCAAAATCCTAATTTAATGGACTGTAGACTTTAATAGACTGTATATTTACAAAGGTATTTCCTTTATTTAAAATTCGGTGATGGTGATGGACCAAACCTCTGTAGAGTAAAAAAAGTAGATGTTAGTTCCACCATTTATTGAAAATATATTTCGTTCTGGGTTGACCCTCGTCAGTTCCTGAGATTGTTTCTTCACATTGTCAGAGAAATGTCTAATTTTCTGCGGTTTTATACTGCAGCAGAAACAAATAACGTTAATTACAGAATTCAACAGTTAAGATGGAAAAACGAGGTTATCTTCCTCATGGCTGCTTAGATAAAAAACTTAAAGCTTTTGCTCAGATTATCTAGACAATTTTGTATTTTATTTAATTGTTTTAAATCTGAACGAAGTTCTTAACATCGCCGGTATTTTTGAAACCACAAAAAGCAGGACTATTGTTTTTTTAAAGAATTATAATTTTAAAAGAAATTTATTAATGGTCAATTTTTCAAATCGTTTTTAAGAGTGAATCTTAACTCACAGAGATAAAAATTGTAAATAAATTTTCTTGACCGGGTTGACTTTACTTAAAATGGGGTATTGACAAACTGTTTATAGATTAATGTACAGTTTGGACTACTGTGTACTACCTGCACACTTTGGAATACTGTGTACTACATGCACACTTTTGACTACTGTGTACTACATGCACACTTTGAATTACTGTGTACTACATACACACTTTGGAATACTGTGTACTGCATGCACACTTTGAATTACTGTGTACTACATGCACACTTTGAATTACTGTGTACTACATGCACACTTTGAATTACTGTGTACTAAATGCACACTTTGGACTACTCTGTACTACATGCACACTTTGGAATACTGTGTACTTACTACATACACATTTTGGAATAATGTGTACTACATGCACACTTTGGAATATTGTGTACTACATGCACACTTTGAATTACTGTGTACTACATGCACACTTTAGACTACTGTGCACACTTTGGACTATTGTATACTACATGCACACTTTGGACTACTGTGTAGTACATGCAAACTTTGAACTACTGTGTACTACATGCACACTTTGGATTACTGTGTACTACATGCACACTTTGGACTACTGTGTACTACATGTACACTTTGGACTACTGTGTACTACATGAACACTTTGGACTACTCTGTACTACATGCACACTTTGGATTACTGTGTACTACATGCACACTTTGAACTACTGTGTACTACATGCACACTTTGGACTACTGTGTACTACATGGACACTTTGGACTACTGTGTACTACATGCACACCCTATACCCCCTTTCATTTTTCGCGAACACTCCCTTTAACCAGTAATTTTTTCTTGCAGGAAACTGGTTGGATCTGAAAAAAATGGTGAAAGCAAAAAATTTTGTCGGACTTAATGGAACCTTCTTGATAATGCACAAAAGTAAACATTTTTGCACGGGAAAACCTAGAGAAAGCGAGGTTTGCAAAGATTTTCTAATAAAAATAGCGAAGAACAGGTTTGTTATTAAATACAAATGCAATATAATCATCTTGTAGGAACAGTTGTGCAACAATATTTAACTTTATATCTTTACCAGCTTTTTATCATCCAATAGCTTCAAAACAAGATTTATAAAGACATTTTTTTTAACTATTTATTCTTTTATGTGATTTTTATAAATCTAAATGGTATAATAGTTAATATGTATTTTTATTTTTTTCTCCTTTCTAAACTGACGTCTGCAGGTTCTCATTTTTACTTACTTCTTTTTGCTCAACCATTCTCGGCGCTACTTTTGTGTACTTTATAATTCTTCCTCACTTCATCGTGAATTTCATAATGAACGTGCTATAAAGCTAAATTAGCTTTACATTATAGCACGTTTTCTATAAATTTTTTATTGGTTCCCGGATTTTCTCCAAAAAATTTAGGATATTTCCAAAATATTTTTTTTCAATTGAAAATATAATAAAATTTAAATCAACTTCATACTTAGACTTATGCTTTGCTTCAAAGCTTATTTGATCTAGAAATAGCCATTGAAATAAGACAAGTACACAAACGTTTCATAAAATTACCTGTGATACTATTATTTTGGCACAACGTGCTATAAAGTTTTTGGACTTAAATTTTTCTCTATATCCAATCCCCTCTTAATTTATACATGTCCCCTAATTTTTTTCATTTGTTGTCATTATTATTCTTTCTGATTTTTACGGACTAAATAAAGTTACATTTCATTCAACTGAAAGACTTAAACAGTAAGCGAAAATATCTACTTAATTTGTTATACGAATCTGTACTATGAAGAATCTGTACTAGAAGAAGCTGTACTTAAAGAATCTGTTCTCAGAGAAACTAGGAGAATCTTTACTAAAAGAATCTGTACTTGAAGAACCTGTACTAGAAGAATCTGTACTTGAAGAATCTGTACTAGATCAAAATCTGTACTAGAAGAATCTGATCTAGAAGAATCTTTACTTGATGATTCTGTACTTGAAGAGTCTGTACTTGAAGAATCTGTACCAGAAAAATCTGTTCTAGAAGCTAGAAGAATCTATAGTAGATCAGAGTCTGTACTAGAAGAATATGTACTTGAAGAATCTGTACTTGAAGAATCTGTACTTGAAGAATCTGTACTTGAAGAATCTGTACTTAAAGAATCTGTACTTGAAGAATATGTACTTGAAGAATATGTACTTGAAGAATCTGTACTAGAAGAATATGTAGTTGAAGAATCTGTACTTGAAGAATCTGTATTTGAAATATCTGTTTTAGAAGAATCTGTGCTAGAAGAATAGAAGTAACAGAATCTGTTCTAGAAGAATCTGTACTAGAAGAATAGAAGTAACAGAATCTGTTCTAGAAGAATCTGTTTTATTATTTTGTTGAAAAATATTGAATATTTAGAATGTGATCTATCCAAGTAGAACTCAAGTGTTCCCTTTTCTCTTTTATCAAAGTTTTCATTTTTGTTTTTCATTGTGAGAAAAACCAACAGAGTCTGAATGACAAATGTTGATCTTGTTTTTTTAACATGTTTTCTCAGCATAATTTTTCTTCAGTTCTTCTCGGTCATACCTTTCATCTCTTTCTCTTTTTATCGTTCTCTTACAACCCTTTTTTCATTATTTAAAGGGAGTGTTAGCTCAAGTAACTTTCATTATTTAAAGGGAGTGTTAGCTCAAGTAACTTTTCATTATTTAAAGGGAGTGTTAGCTCAAGTAACTTTTCCAGAAAAACCAGAAATAAAAATTAAATAAATGAATCGTGCATATATAATTTGTATTTGATCAGACAAAGCGTTTAAGAATACCGTTGTTAATCAAGCATTACTATCTTTGCAGGGAGGGTCACTTGAAATTACGTTAGCTGCCCTTTTAATTATCAAATTCTATACATCCACTTTTTATATGTTTAATCAGTGGCGTATATAGGGGGAGTTATTGAGTTTAAGTACCCCCCCCCCCAACCAGAATCCTGGGGGTAGTTACCCCCCCCCCCCCCTCCGATAATTTCACTTAATCAACTTTAACATAGATAAATTTTACCAAAAAGTCGATCTTGTAATGCAGTAGCATACTTGCACTATATGTAAATTAGTTGTAAAGCTCTTCCCGGGGGGGGGGGGGGCAAAAATAAAAAGTTTAAAGTTCAAGATTATTAAGAATTAAATTCTAGAAATTTTTTCTCATTTAATATTGGGAAATCAACTTATGTACATAAACATGTATATAATATAAAATGGTTGAAATAAATCCAGCTTTTTTACAGAATAAATGTAGTCAATGTAATTAGTGAATATATCATATAGGTGTCCAATAAAAATAGAGACTTTAGAGAAAACGCTCTTACTCAACCTGTTTTAAATTTACGATGGGTGATTGAGTTTTGACTTAAAACAAATTTCATGAGAAACACTAGCTTCAATACCAGTCTCTGTATATACATATTTTTTCCAGTAAGGCCCTTAACTTTCAGGGGAAAATATAAATTATAATTGGCATGGTATTTTTTTATGAAGAACCTAACAAAAAAAAATTTTATCCACTCCACGTTCATTTCCTTAATCTTCTTTATGATGTTTATTCTTCAAACCACTGCAACTAATTTGTTCTCAGGGTACAGGTGGCTGATCATCGCGGATTTGCTATTTTGGATTTGCTATTTTATAAACTGTTTAAAAAGTCTCAGTTAATAATGTACATTGTACAACCTTTAGGGTATAAATTAAGAAAGGTGAAATCTGAAAGATGGTAAAGAAAGCCTTTTATTTGATAGAGTTTGTTCATCCCAGAAATGATTGGGAAATTGAAATCAAACCCAGATAAAACACATAATTTGAATGGGGTTGTACATGGTCTAGGGGGGGTAAAAAAACCTGAAAGAGTTAGTTGTACAATACACGTACAGATAGCATAAGGAAAATCGGGACAGTACAGTGACAGTACTGTGACAGTACAGTACAGTGACAGTACTGTGACAGTACAGTACAGTGACAGTACAGTGACAGTACAGTACGCTAAATGAACAATTTCCCCTTCTACTCAAGGATGTAATGCAAGGAAAGTTTTTTCAGAAGTGTACACATCTTTTGTACTGCAGTGTATTGTCTCTGGGCGGTAATGTAAACACAAGCCTGAAATGGGATCCATCTTTCACATAAAAAATCAATGAAATATTCTGGTCATAGGAAACTATTATGTGAAATATCAAAATTATCAAATTTAATGCTTTTAACCTCCTCGGATACTAAACGAACACTGATGCATCTATTCTTGTTTACAAATTCCGCCCAAAGAGAACTGGTTTCAATGTGTTCGCAGAGTATACACGACCGCAATTAACTTTCCTTGCATTATACCCGTGCTTCTACTGAAATTTATGTGATATATATATATGGAGTGTAGAATTTGAATGGAAAACCTATGATTCAATTCTAACTTCAGTCAAATTTTAATTGGTCATGGATCAGGATTGCATTGGAGGGTTTAGATGATGAGCAAAAATAAGAAGGGATTAGAGGCAGGGGGAGGAGGGTATGCAGAAAAATGGAGTGAAAATGGCGTTGATTAAGCAAGAAAGCCCCTGTATACTCCCAGATGCTAAGATTAAGCTAAAAATTCCCTTATTTAAAAAGAGGGTTGCGAAAATACTTGCAGAAAAAAACAAGGTTTAAAACTTTAAATCATTATTTAAAAAGAGTGCGAATATATAGGAACTATAAGAATGATTTCTACGAACTTTTTACCGACTGATTCTTGATATCGACTCAAAAGTCAGGCAAAATCTTTCACCGAAACTGTTTTTTTAAATTTGATTCAACACACAACATGGAGTACTATCTGAAAATCAATCCTGTTTATTTCTTCAATGTCAGAAAAACTAAATGCACTTGATTGGTGCAGGTGCTAATGGAAGGCTGTTATAAAAGTGCATTCTTTAAAATGATATAATTCATAGCTTTAGATTCTTGTAATTGACCAGTGGTCGGAACTTTTGGGTATCTCTAATCTTGAGCGCCTGATCTTGATATCCAATGAGGGTACTTTTAAATTTGAGGATCAATACTTGATCCCTGGATTAAAGTTATCCCTGCAGGGTGAGATTACCAAGTGATATCGAAGAGGAAACTAAAAAAAAAGATAAAAAATGGATGCTTGGTCCAGAGATTCACATTACAAAAGTTGCCAGGTTAGGAAACCTAGGAGTGCTAAAGTGTCTCTCCAACATCAACAATCAAAATTGCAGTAATGGGTTCAAACAAAAATTACTGGTCATGATGATTTGATATGAGATTGTTGGGAGGGTGAGGGCTTTTAAACGTCAAAACGGCAAGTTAAATAAATTTTCTAAATAATATGAAAATCATAAATAAGGAAAAAGACGATCTGCAAAAAGTTTTAAGTTTTATGATAAAAAAGAAAAATTGTTGATTGGAGAATAAGTCTTCAACACTAAAATTAATAGTAAGTTGACTAAAAACAGGAAATATAGCTTATCAAAGTTTGTGTAGAAAATATATTTTGAAACAATTTAAAAATGTTTAATATTGCCAAATTATATCAGGAAATTTGTAGGTAAACTTTAAACTCAGAAATGAGTAATTATTGAAGAAAACATTTTTATCTATTTATCTATATATCTATCTATCTATCTTTCTATCTATTCATATATATCTATTTATCTGTCTATCTTTTTATCGGTGTTAGGTTAGATCCCCAGCGCAACTTCCCCCAGTCACAACTTCCCCGAGACATCTCCCCCAACAGCAATTTCCCCAACAACCAATTTCCCCAACAATAACTTCCCGAGTCACTAACTTCCCAAATCACTAATTTCCCCAACTGCAACTTCCCCAACACTAACATCCCCAGTCACTAATTTCCCCAACAGCAACTTCTCCAACAACAATTTCCACATGCAGTAAAACAGCAACTTTCCCAACACCAATTTCCCCATGCAGTAAAATATCAAATATTTCCGTTTTTAACATTACTCCAATGAACAAATGCGCAATTTTAAAATAAAAATTCGCAACTTTTTGAATGTGAAATAAAATCAGTTGGATTAGAGTCGACAATGTTGGCAGTTTATACACCGTCCTCAAAGAAGAGAAATGTTCTGGTGGATCCCAATAAGTCTGAGTACAACCTACAATCAATGTCAAGGGACAAATCTAAATCATTCTGGAACTGTGTGGAGGAAAGGAAACATTCAACATGTGTAGCAACAGCCGTTGTGAAGTGAAGTTGCTGTTGGGGAAATTAAGAATTTTACTGCATGGGGAAATTGGTGTTGGGGAAGTTGCTGTTGGGAAAATTAGTGACTGGGGAAGCTAGTGTTGGGGAAATTAGCGGTTGGGGAAGTTGCTGTTGGGGAAGTTGTGACTGGGGAAATTGTGTTGGGGAAGTTGCGCTGGGGAAATGACCTAACACCTTTTTATCTATTCATATATATCTATTTATCTGTCTATATATCTATCTATCTATATATCTATCTATCTATCTATCTATCTATCTATCCATAGTATCGACATATTCGTGAATAAATGATCTGTGTTGCACACAAACACTAATAGAATTGTCTGCTACAAAACATTTGTCTAGTTTTCAATTATTCCACCATTCTGGGAGTATAAGAGGAATACTTAGAGATATTCCTAGAAGTATACTTAAGCAGGAGGAATAAATAAAGATATTCCTAGGAGTAAACTTGTAGGAGGAATATATAGATACTAGTAGTATACTTGAAGGAGGAATACATAAAGATATTCCTATGATCGAGTACACTTGTAGGAGGAATACATAGAGATTCTCCTATAGTATACTTGTAGTAGGAATACATAAAGATATTCCTAGAAGTAAACTTGTAGGAGGAATACATTGAGATACTCCTATAGTATACTTGTAGGAGGAATACATAAAGATATTCCTAGGAGTACACTTGTAAGTGAAATACATAAAGATATTCCTAAGGGTATAGTTGTAGGAGGAATATATAGAGATACTAATAGTGTACTAGTAGTAGGATTAAGCTAGAAAGTCCCTGTATACTCCCAGCTGTTAGGATTAAGCAAGAAAGCCCCTGTATACTCCCAGATGCTAAGATTAAGCTAAAAATTCCCTATATACTCCCAGCTGCTAGGATTAAGCTAGAAAGTCCCTGTTTACTCTAAGCTGCTAGGATTAAGCTAGAAAGTTCCTGTATACTCCCAGTTGCTAGGATTAAGCTAGAAAGTCCCTGTATACTCCCAGCTGCTAAGATTAAGCAAGAAAGCCCCTGTATACTCCCAGCTGCTAAGATTAAGCTAGAACGTGCCTTTATACTCCAAGCTGCTAGGATTAAGCTAGAAAGTCCCCATAAACTCCCAGCGGCTAAGATTAAGCAAGAAAGTCCCTGTATACTCCCAGCTGCAAAGATCAAGCTAGAAAGTCCCTGTATACTCCCAGCTGCTAGGATTAAGCTAGAAAGTCCCTGTATACTCCCAGCTGCAAGGATTAAGCTAGAAAGTCCCTGTATATTCCCAGCTGCAAAGATTAAGCTAGAAAGTCCCTATATACTCCCAGCTGCTAGGATTAAGCTAGAAAGTCCCTGTATACTCCCAGCTGCTAGGATTAAGCTAGAAAGTCCCTGTATACTCCCAGCTGCAAAGATTAAGCTAGAAAGTCCCTGTATACTCCCAGCTGCAAAGATTAAGCTAGAAAGTCCCTATATACTCCCAGCTGCTAGGATTAAGCTGGAAACCAAATCCCGGTTGTCCAATCATCAGTTTTAAAAGAGATAAACAAACGGATTAATCTTATTTAAAACAAACAACATTCAATATTGTTGCCAGCACAGAAATAGTTTCTCTTTTAATTGTTTTCTAACCGTAAAGTTTGGCATCATTATTATCCGAATCTAGAATATTCTAGGATTTTTTGGCTTTCAGGGAACTGAACAAAAACTTACGAATTTGTCGTCATTCAAAATTTTATTTTCTATATATTTAGTTTAAAATTCTACACCTTGCTTTTAAAAAAGAAACTGTCGAAAATCCGTAATAACCCCTCAGAAAATAAACTGGCATGCTGGATTCACAACGGTACCCTTTAAACCTCTGTACTCATTATGCAATATCGACGTTTTCCTCGGAAATGGTTAAATACAGATAATTTCCTTCGTTGTCTCTGCTGCAAGAACAACACACAATTTACTTTTACAGAAAACTCCGGAGGCCAATTGGAATAAGGATATATATCTGTTTACCGTATTTGCTCAGACGAAGGATACAGTTCAAAATTTGGCGTTTTGAGATAGCTGATAGCACCATATACATCGACTGCTCTTTCTATAGCTGATAGCAGCATATACATCGACTGTTCTTTCTAAACACTGCTATCTTATAAATGTTTAAAATGTATCGTTGTGAATCGTTAACTCGCAATTTAAAGGGAGTGTTCGCGAAAAATGAAAGGGGGTATAGGCTTACGGCGAAAAAATAGGTGCTTTTGATCGCTACTAGCTAATCTAACTTCTTCTATCTGTTGCGTCTATAAGGAGAAGAAAATTGTTAAAAACGACTCATGCTGAAGAACGTAACGTACATCTAAATTCAGAAAGTTGCAACATTCTACTCGGATTGTAAACAAATCAATTTAATTCCAAACAAATCATTCAGATGTTACAAACAATAGTTATCGATTTTTTTTTTGACGCATTCGTATATAGTTAATATTTCATAATATTTTGGATTTTCGATTTTCGAACATTCCTGAAAAATTTGAAAATCTCGTCTTCATTCTCAAAAATCCTCGAAACAGCAATAAATATTTTCAAAAGTAAAAATAAAAAATATTATGAAATATCAATTATTTACCCCCCCCCCCCTCTCAGGAATAAGTTAGTTCTATTTAGCTAGTAATATACTATAACTGCATGGAGTGAGAACCAAAAAACTAAGAAATAGGAAGACGCTATTATAGTAATATTAAAGTGTATTTGATGTTGTTACAAAACAAATAGCTATACAAGTAGCTTATGAATTGTTGTCTGTGTCTCATGTTCATTATTTAAAGTCATTAAAGTCGTCTTTCTTTCCCATAGGCTTCTGATTCTCACTGTTTTACCTGAAACATAAACCAGGATGTGTACCCTGAGATGGAACATGTTTGCTTGAAAGGATATTTATTAAGATTCATATTCTGCTTTTATGCTTGGTTAGTGGTTAGAGGAGAGAGAAGAGCTGTGATAAGAGCTCAAGGTCCAGGGGGACTAACTAATCATAATGATACCATAACATAACACATTTTTCATACTTAGACATTATCTAGCTACCCACCTTACTAGATATATATCCATCCAACCATCCAACCATCCAACCATCCAACCATTCAACCATCCAACCAACCAACCATCCAACCATCCAACCATCCAACCATCCAACCATCCAACCATCCAACCATTCAACCATTCAACCATCCAACCATCCAACCATCCAACCATCCAACCATCCAACCATCCAACCATCCACCCATCCAAGCATCCAACCATCCAATCATCCATCCATCCATCCATCTAATCAAACCCCCCCACCACTCTCCCCCCGACCTACCAGGTAAAGTATAAAAAAGAGTAGAGGTGAGTAATTGATAGATGCAAACATCTATAACAGTTGGTATATCCCATCCCCAACCAATATACATTTATCTTAATACAAACATTTTACATATATACAGGGTGTCAAACAGTTAAATCACAAATATAGAACAGAAACACAATTCATTTCGATACACTGTTGCTTTAAAATAAATTTCATGTTTTCTATAATTTTTGATTTGTATTCGTCCAAGAAACTGTGGTATACTTCATTTGAAAACGAAGATATTGGGGTTCCTGCCTAGAAGCAAAAAGGCCAAGAAATGGAACACACAATGAAAAAAACGCCCAATCCAGCAAAACGCCCAATGCATCAAAACTCTCAATGCAACAAAACTCTCAATGCAACAAAACTCTCAATGCATCAAAACTCTCAATGCAACAAAACTCTCAATTACTAAACGACCAACGTAACAAAAAGCCAAAGCGCTCAAGATTCGAAAACTGTCCAAAATTTGAAAAACCGTCTATAGCTCAAAACTTCCATATTTAAAAACATCAAAACGTTTAACCTAAAATGAAACTCATACACCTGTAGAATAGATAGATATGCCTGCTCGTCGCTTGACAGCTATTTGTGCTTTTACTTGCAAATAATCTTTTTGGAATGTGCCTTTTTGATTGGATTTAAAAGAAAGCAGCAAGTTGTCATGGCATCGTTTCCAATAAAATTCCAGTAAACTGATGATTTTGAGAAGTTTCAATCGAAAAATTGCGAATTTTCTTGCTTAAACTCAAACACCTATTTTTCGCATAAAGTGTGGACGTTTTTAAATACTGTTTGGTAACATTGGGCGTTTTGATCCCACTCACTGCCTTGAGTGGAACTCCCTTCGTCTATTTTCCCCGGTTTCTTGTACAAGGGTAGATTTATGCCCCCCCCCCATTCCTCGATCTGTTTTGAACGTACCCACTCCCTGCCTTGAGTGGAACTCTCTTCGTCTATTTTCCCCGGTTTCTTGTACAAGGGTAGATTTATGCCCCCCCCCCCCATTCCTCGATCTGTTTAACATTCTCTGAGCTTCTTTTCTTCTCGTTTTTGAATCTGAATTTGAATAGTTAATCTGTAGAATTGTTCTCAAATGTTTTACCTTTTTCTACAAAATTCTTTCAACCAATTAAACGTTAATTTAGATTTTTTTGAACCATCGGATTAAGATTACATTATGAATTGCCCAGTTCTTAACTTTACAATTGCCCAGTTCTTAACTTTACAATTGCCCAGTTCTTAACTTTACAATTGCCCAGTTCTTATCTTTACTATTGGTAGTTTCTTTCTTAGGTCATTTTTTACTCTTCAACTCTCTTGGTTTTTTCTTTAGTTCTTAATTTTACTTCTTAGCTCAAGGTTTTTTACAGTTCTTACAGTTCTTTTGCCTGTGATTCATCGAAACATCGAAAAGACTGAACCGATTGGGAATACATTTTTTGGATCTCACATAGTGGGTTATGGTCGGTCAAAATTCAAATATTTCACCCATCAATAGTGGGATTTTTTCAATTTTAAAATTTCACCTTTGAAAACAGATTTGTTTTAATAAACACAGAGTAATGCACATTTACATGAGACTTAGATAAATTTTTAAATATTACAGTTGGTTATAAGGTGTATTCAGTGATTTTGTAAAGAGATGGATGGAACCGCGGTGATGTAAGTAAAAAGAAAAAAGACCGAACAAACTTAGTTCAGTCATCCCTATAGTCTCATTCTTTCTGAGTAACCCTGTATATATATACTGCATATATTTATACTGTAAGGTCTCAGTCAGGATACAGTAGTGACGATATTTCTTTTAATGATTTTTGAACTTTTTTTGGGAATTTAAGAACAGATAGATCAGCATATAACAGGATAGAACAGGATATAACAGAATAGAACAGGGTAAAATAGGATAGAAAAGTATAGACCAGGATAGAACAGGATAGAACAGGATAGAAAAAAAAAGTACAGGAAAGAACATGAGAGAACAGGAGATAACAGGATAGACCAGAATAGAACAGGATAGAACAGAATAGAGCAGGATAGAACAGAATAGAACAGAATTAAACAGGATAGAAAAGAATATAACAGGATAGAATAAGAGAGAACAGAATAGAACAGGATAGAACAGGATAGAACAGGATAAAACAGGAAAGAACAGGAAAGAACAGGATACAAAAGGATAGAACAGGATAGAACAGAATAAAACAGGATAGAATATGATAGAACAGGATAGAACAGGAAAGAACAGAAGATAACTTGCTAGGAAAGGCTGGTTAAAATAGAATGGAACATGAAAGAACAGGATAGAACAGAATAGAACAGGATAGAACAGGATAGAACTAGATAGAATTTACAATATAGAATTGAATATAACAGAATAGAAGAGAAAAGAACTGGAAGTTATATGATAGAATAGAATAGAATAAGAAAAAATATGATTAAACAGGAAAGAAAAGGATAGAACAGGAAAGAATAGGATAGTACAGGAAAGAATAGTGTAGAACACGATAAAACAGGATAGAACAGGATAGAACAGAATAGAACAGGAAAACATAGAATAGAACAGGAAAACAAAGAATAGAACAAGAAAGCACAAAATAGAATAGGATGGAACAGGAAAACATATGATAGAATAAGATTGAACAGGATAGAACAGGAAAGAACAGGATATAACAGGATAGCACAGGATAGAACAAGAGCAAACTTGATAGAATGATAGATGAGATCATGAGACCCATACAACATAGACCAGAATAGAACAAACATGAGATGTGTTCAGTTGAGATGGTCCTTGCAAGTACATGAATTAGATCACACCTGTGACATGAAGAAACATTCCCCATTATTGAATAAACAGTGTACTGTATCCTACTTTATAAACCAATACCAATATACTGTAAAGTAGTTAAACGTTCTAAACCGTTCAACTTATACAGATCCTAGGACAGGTTTACAGGTTCACCAATACTTAAACTAACCAAGGAGAATAATTTCAGGATTATACACCGGGGAGATCCTAGGACAGGTTTACAGGTTCACCAATACTTATACTAACCAAGGAGAATAATTTCAGGATTATACACCGGGGAGTCAACCTTTTAACTTCTCTCTGAGAAAAATGATTGAAACTTGATAAAATTGAATTTCGGATTGATAGAATATAGACTTTAATTAAGGTACTTGGAAGAAGAGAGGCACCAATAAAATGCTGATAGAAATTTTACTGAAACAATTTTACCATGGGGGCTACCCGCTACCTACTTCAGCCGCTTGATATCACCTGGAAACCACTCTTTTCACTTATTTAGAAGCGAGAGGCCCTGACCATTTATAACATGAAACCCTGACGAAAAATATTTAATTCTAGAGGTTTACTCCGAATCAAAATATTCAAAATTACGTAATATTTATCCTTATACCATTATTTTTTAACTCTCTCCCAAAAGTAAACTCGCATATTAATTCTCGTTGTTATTTTCATTTATTTTCATTTATGCGTTATCAATCATTAAATTTTAAAATACATCCGATCTTTTCCGATAATGATAAACATAAACAAAACAAATAATTTTCTCAATCCTATGAGAAGAAGGAAAAAACTTTCTCCTAACCATTCTTGTGACCAATTGTGCCGCCAAGATTTGCCGCTGACTCCGGAGAATCCTCTCCTGCTGAAACAAGGATCCGGAGAACGGTTTAGGTTCCATCTCCGGGCTCCGCTGAACTAGTCAAAGGTTCGGAGAAGTATTCAAACCTTCAGTAGGCTAGCATCCATCTCTTTTCATCTCGTCTCTTCTCATCTTTTCTCATCACTTCTCATCTCTTCTCATCTCTTCTCATCTCTTTTAATCTCTTCTTATCTCTTCTCTCCTCTTCTCATCTCTTCTCATCCATATCTTCTCATCTCTTCTCATCTCTTCTCATCTCATCTCATCTCGTCTCATCTCTTCTCATCTCTTCTCATCTCTTCTCAACTCTTCTCATCTCTTCTCATCTCTTCTCATCTCTTCTCATCTCTTCTCATCTCTTCTCATCTCTTCTCATCTCATCTCATCTCATCTCATCTCTTCTCATCTCATCTCATCTCATCTCGTCTCATCTCTTCTCATCTCTTCTCATCTCTTCTCATCTCTTCTCATCCATATCTTCTCATCTCTTCTCATCTCTTTTCATATCTCCTCAAATATTCTCATCTTTTCTAATCTCTTCTCATCTGTTCTTATCTGTTAGTATCTCTTCTCATCTCTTCTAATCTCTTCGCATCTTTTCTCATTTCATCTTTTCTTATCTCTTGTCACCTGTTCTTATCTGTTCGCATCTTTTCTCATCTCTCCTCATCTCTTCTCATTTCATCTTTTCTTATCTCTTGTCACCTGTTCTTATCTGTTCGCATCTTTTCTCATCTCTCCACATCTCTTCTCATTTCATCTTTTCTCATTTCATCTTTTCTCATCTCTTCTCATCTCTTCTTATCTCTTCTCTTCTCATCTCTTCTATTCTCATCTCTTCTCATCTCTCCTCAACTATTCTCATCTCTTCTCATCTCTTTTCATCTCTTCTCATCTCTCCTCAACTATTCTCATATTTTCTAATCTCTTCTCATCTCTTCTCATCTTTTCTAATCTCTTCTCATCTCTTCTCATTTCTGCTTATCTTTTCTCATCTCTTCTCATCTCTTCTTATCTGTTCGTATCTCTTCTCATCTGTTCTAATCTCATCGCATCTCTTCGCATCTCTTCTCATTTCATCTTTTCTTATCTCTTCTCACCTGTTCTTATCTGTTTGCATCTCTTCTCATCTCTTCTCATCTTTTCGCATTTCTTCACATCTCTGTTCATCTCATCTCTCCTCATCTCTTCTCATTTCATTTTTTCACATTTCATCTTTTCTCATCTCTTCTCATCTCTTCTCATCCCTTCTTATCTCTTCTCATCTCTTCTCATCTTCGAATGTCTCATCGTATCTCTTCTCTCTTCTTCTCATCCCAACTCTTTTTCTTTTTCTTTTCTTTTCCTCTTTTCCATTGGGACCAAATAAGTATTATATTCATATTTTTCTTAAAGAACATCGAACCCAGATTAGTTTATATCCGTCCTGATCAGGGTTATATTGAAACCATTGTCGGAGAATTCATTTATCCTCACAACTTGGCATAATTTGTCATTTTCGACCAAACATCAATTAATCAAGTAAAACCGCTCTTTCCGAATATTGCGCATTTTTTAGCTCAATATTCATATATGTGTAAAAACATTAGAGGGATAAAAAACAAAAATATATTTGATACATCAATGTTCATCGGGTACGACCATGCTTACATACATTTTTAATACATTTCTTATCAAAACTACATTCGTACACTGGAATTTCACAGTAGTTGATAAGTTTTGAGACGAACTTATCCAAAAAACAGTTTACGAAACAAAAATTTACCAGCTTTAGGGTAATTATTTTCCCTTTAGGAGCAGGGGGCCAATATTCCTCCTGTATTTTTCTCAGTCAAGTTTTAAGATGGCTTGCTCTTACTTCTTGACATTGAAAACATATCCTTATTGAATATTTCGTGATACGGGCGACGCGATGGTTAATAAAAAATAATAAAAATAGAATTTGGATTTATCAGCGAAGAGCCTAAATTTACAGTTTTTTCTAGATTTAAATTTTTTCCGACGTGCTTGAATCAGATAAAATTTTATAAATGGTTTTAAAGTTTACCGTTAAATTTGAACCACGAGCTAGTCTTAGACGTTGTAAATTTTCTGGGTTTTATAGGGAACAAACATTTCCAGAGAAAGCTTGGTTCCCAAACTTGTACAGTCATAATCTCAAAAAAGTGGAATTATTCGCAATGTTGCTCTGATCAAATTAAAATTACTGCTGACTATGTTCATACAAATAAATATCTAATCTAAATGACAAAGCTTTTCGCTCACATGTATGTATAATTATATGTTTGCTATAACGGGCAATTCAGCTGGTAATATATTTTTTATACACTTTTTCCGGCACACCCTGCAAACATTTACTTCCGTTCCACCTGCATGCATTTCTTTATCTTTTTCCAGTATTTTATTCTCAGGTCGTCATCTGTTTTTGTGTTCTACAGTTTTCCATCATTTATTAATGTAAATGTAGGAAAACAGGATAGGTTCAGGTTCACAACAAGCTTATTCATGAACATGAGGGGGGATATTTGTGCAGTAAAGTATTATTCATGAACATGAAAGGGGGACTAGGGAGTGGGTATTTGTGCAATAAGGTATTATTCATGAACAGGAGGGAGGGGACATATGTGCAGTAAGGTATTATTCATGAACATGAGGAGGGGATATTTGTGCAGTAAGGTATTATTCATGAACATGAGGAGGGGATATTTGTGCAGTAATGTATTATTCATGAACATGAGGAGGGGATATTTGTGCAGTAAGGTATTATTCATGAACATGAGGAGGGGATATTTGTGCAGTAAGGTATTATTCATGAACAGGAGGGAGGGGACATATGTGCAGTAAGGTATTATTCATGAACAGGAGGGAGGGGACATATGTGCAGTAAGGTATTATTCATGAACAGGAGGAAGGGGACATATGTGCAGTAAGGTACAAAAATGTCCTTTCCATAAAAAAGAACGGCTTGTCCGATTCACAACGGTACCCTCAAAAGCTTTTCCTTGTTAAAAATAAATGAGATATGCAAAATTTTCTTTTTAAATTGACATTTTTCAATTGAAATTTATCTAGAAAAGTGACTTTTGGATTTCTTCAGCAGAAACAAAGGATTTAGTCGGATACAAAATCATCCCAGTAATTCCGCAAAGCACGAGGCCATGGTATGTATTTGAACAAACTAAACGCAACCAAAAACTTTCCCAGCAAAATAGTCCGGAGCCTGTGGGAGAGGGGACGTGCTTCTTTTCTGTTCATGAACTCTTATGAGTAAATTTAAAATTAATCAAAAATGAAATGATTTTAATTTATGAAAGATTAGCTCTAGTCTCAGAGTAATCCGGTCCTATCACAACACAAGATAGATAGATGGATGATATAATAGATAGATAATAGGATGGATAGATGATAGGATAAATAGATGATAGGAAAGATAGATGATAGGATAGATAGATGATAGGATAGATAGATGATAGGAAAGATAGATGATAGGAAAGAAAGATGGTATGATAGATTAATGGTAGGATAGATAGATGATAGTATAGATAGATGATAGGATAGATAGATGATAGGATAGATTGATGATGGAATAGATAGATGATAGGATAGATAGATGATAGGATAGATAGATGATAGAATAGATAGATGATAGGATAGATTGATGATGGGATAGATAGATGATAGGATAGATAGATGATAGAATAGATAGATGATAGAATAGATAGATGATAGGATAGATAAATGATAGGATGGATTGATGATGGGATAGATAGATGCTTGGAAAGAAAGTGACAGGATAGATAGATGATAATATAGATATATGTAGGATAGATAGATAATAGGATAGATATATGATAGGAAAGATAGATGCTAAGATAGATAGATGATAGGATAGATAAATAATAGGATAGATAGATGATAGGATAGATAAATGATAGGAAAGATGATAGGATAGCTAGATGATAGGATAGATAGATAATAGGAAAGAAAGATGATATCATAGATAGATGATAAAATAGATAGATGCTAGGATAGATAGATGATAGGATAGATAGATATTAGGATCGATAGATAATAGGAAAGAAAGATGATAGGAAATATAGATGATAGAATAGATTGATGATAGAATAGACAGATGATAGGATAGATAGATGATAGGATAGATAGATGATAGAATATATAGATGATTGGATAGATAGATAATAAGATAGATATATAGATAATAGGAAATATAGATGATAGGATAGATGATAGGATGAATAGATAATTTCTGTATTCTCTCTAATCTACAATTTAAAGATCTGTATTCTCTCTAATCTACAATTTAAAGATCTGTATTCTCTCTAATCTACAATTTAAAGATCTGTATTCTCTCTAATCTACAATTTAAAGATCTGTATTCTCTCCAATCTACAATTTAAAGATCTGAATTCTCTCCAATCTACAATTTAAAGATCTGTATTCTCTCTTTAATCTACAATTTAAAGATCTGTATTGTATTTCTCTGTTCCTTTTATACAATAAGATCTAGTTTCAAGATATTTCTACACTTTATGCAAACCCAGAGGGATTCGTAAAACATAGGCTTACGAAATTTTCTAAATTCAACAGAAAATGGTGCAAAACCCTCCAGATTTTTCTTTTCCTGTAAATAATTTCAGCTTTTAACTGTTGCACTAAAAGACGAAAGTCGGCCGTTTGAAACCATTTTCAAATATTGGCGAATTTTTCTGTTTAGAATTTGCCAATTTTCAACAAAATTTTGTCTTTCAATTTTGTTCCATAAACCTTCCCTGGGGTCATCTGAAGTCCCACAAAATTTGGGCCCGATCGCGCGGTTCAGCCGTTTTGACGTTTATCGGTTACAAACAAACAAACAGACAGACACCCAAACAAGCAAAGTATATAAATACTAGGCTTTTTACTGCGGCTTTACCTGTGAGCATCTTCTCTTTGAACAGTATAAAAAAATGAAAATAAAAGTTTGCGGATTTCATAATATTTTTTCGATTTTCAAAATTTTACATAAATAAAAAACTTTTGAGCACAAACTTTGAAATTTTTATCATACATAAACCTTCCCTGGGGTCACGTGAGTTCCAAAACAAAATTTGGTCCCGATCGGTTCAGCAGTTTTGACGTTTATTGTATACAAACATACAGACAGACAGACAAGCAAAGTATATATTTAGATATGTTAGCCATGTTTTTAAAGATGTATTTTAAACAGAAAACCAAGATTTTATAACTTACAACTGTATGGACAAACACATTCTGGCTATCTTTATCATAAACAATAAAATTATTGAATATCTGAAAAAAATGTGAAATTTTAAAATGAAAAGTTTTATCTTTAAATCTGGGAAGTATCTTAGAATTATAATGTTCTATGAATACACCTGTACCTAAGCTAATAGTATCTTAGAATTATAATGTTTTATGAATACAGGTGTATCTAAACTAATAAAAGAAGTTTAAGTAAAATTTGTATTTTCCTGTCTCTTCATTTCAATTACATTATACATATTCAAACCATTTCTAAACATTTAACAAACTTTATACTTCTTCTCAAATGCAAGGGTTCAAACATGATTGATTAAAGGGACTGTCGACGTAATTTCATCCGATTCACAACGATACCCTTCAGAACTTTGTTTCAGCAAAATTGGTTATTGAAAGGTTCTTTACAGAGCCTATATGGGACAATTTCATATCAAAATAGAAAAGAGTAAAACGACGTCTTCCTCATTTTTTAAAATGTAAATTGTAAATCTTTAATTCAAAGGTTGCTTTAAAGTATGTCAACTGAAGTCCCTTAAAGTGGCTATTTGTAAATTTAAACTGTTCTATTTTTGTTAAAAATGATGAAAAGATGTGAAAGCTGAACGTGGTGTATTTTCTTGGTAAAACTTAAAGAAATCCAAATATATATGTACATTTGTGTTCTGAAATTGAATGAAACGTTTTAAGTGCGTGGCATATGAATTTGAATGTTTAAATTATTAGAAAACAAGAGTATTACAGGGGAATTTTATGATGACATGTTCAGGGAGGTTGCTCCATTTTTTAGTGACAATTTTATATTTCAAATGTTGTTATTCAAGTCGCTATTTTTTTGTGAAATTGTTAAAACTAAAAATTTCACGGAATTTTCTTTTAAAATTTCAAAATTATTTTTAAAAAAATTTAGACCGGTTGTAAACTTTTTCACGATCATTTAGCCAGACTGACGTTTCTTGGATACAAACAAACAGACATTTAATTTCATAAAAGACAGCTGATACAACGCGTTTGAAAAGTTTCCAATTCTGTATGTAAACCAATGATTGAGATGGATGATGATTGCAATGATTTGATTGAGGAACAGTTTGCTTTATCATCGATTAATTAGTTTGGGATCATCTGATAATATTCTGGGAGTGATGGTCAGGACCCTCCAGACCAAATGGGCGTAAACAAATCTTTTTGATAAAGGGGGGGGGGGTAGGGATGCTGGGTTTAAAAAGATTGGAATCTTATGTTTCTCTAAGAAATGTCAAAATTTCATCTAACAAAATTTGTTGATGAGTGATAAATTTAATTCAACAAATATGAATCCAGTGCTCCAACTTTATTTAGAAAGCCAAAAAAAAGTGTTCAACATTTTTATATCTAAAAATATTTCAGAAAAAATGTTTCGACTTGGCACATTGTTTCTAGTTCTGAGCGAGTATATTCAAGGGAACTCTGGAGGTCTACAGAAAACTCAGTTTATTAAAAGAGGTCAGAAGAGTTTTTTGGCGTATATCGCCATCATATCCGCTATGAAGTTTTGGCGTATATCACCATCATATCCGCCATGAAGTTTTGGTGTATATCACCATCATATCCGCTATGAAGTTTTGGCGTATATCACCATCATATACGCCCCGAAGTTTTGGTGTATATCACCATCATACCAGCCCTGAAGTTTTGGCGTATATCACCATCATATCCGCCCTGAAGTTTTGGTGTATATCACCATCATATCCGCCCTGAAGTTTTAAAGAAATGATATATCTAGACTGCTTTGAAAAGTTGTATCAATTATCAAGCCCGGGTTAATTTTAAGTGTCGCAACGCCTTAGCCTTTGATTTTACCACATTAACCTGATTATTTTTTTGTAGCTCTTGACATGTACATTTTAGAACCATTAAGCACTCGTTTTTAGCTTTAGCTTTTAAGAAGTACTAAATACTAAACAATTTTGCTTTGGAGCTTGCAACATGTGGGTCAAAGTAATATATCATATATATACAAGGGAATATCGGTGAGAACTGATCTCTCCTAATATTTAAATCTGTTTTACCATTGCAACTTAGTTCTTTGATACTTTATTGAGATCTCCTAAATCAAGTTTGAGATTTAAAAGTTTTTGCAAGTTTTAGAGATATAAGGATTAGTCTAATTCGAGTTTTCATGAGAACTTTTTTGGTCGATATCTCTTGGTATACCTTTTAAGTGTTTCGATGGAATTTAAAAATTGCCACAAACTCTTACCACTTTCGTGAATCTAAGATATTTCAAAATATAAATTCCGTGAGATCAAATAATCTAAGTTTGAAACATTAACGGTTCTATTCACCATCAGGTTACAAAGATATAGGGATTAGAAAATGTTATAAGTTTGCAAGTCTTTAGAAACTAGTTAAACATTAAAATAAAACTATAAAGACAAAGTAAAGAATGAAGAAAAGACCAAATCAAGGTTGGGAGCTCTGGTACAAAGTGAACAAATACTAAAGTGTTCCAAACTCGCAGCCGGATGACGACATTTTATGTCCCAAGTATTTTAGAATAATATATATATATATATATATATAATGTGATATAAATAAGCAAACTTTTAAAGAGAAACAAACGCCTCAAATGATTAGGTCCAGAATCTGCATTAAAAGGGATTATAGATGGGATTTTAGTGAACGGCCATTAACAGCCGTTTCCTTAAAATTACATCTATATTGGAATAAATAAATTAAATTTTTTGACATGAATTTCTACATTACTAGACAATTGTTATTAACTTTTAGTAATTTTTCCTATAGACGATTACTTTTACAGTCTTCGGTCGTCAATTTTTTAATTTAAAGCAAACATCTGTATGTTTATTGTAGTTAGGAAGAAGTCTTGAATTTACTAGGTTGAAGCTTTTTGAAGTTAGATAAAAGATATAAAACTAGAGAGCAGCATGGTTATATTCGTAGCTTAGAACGAACTTTCAGTGTTTATCATATTATAAAGTTTAATTAGAATTAAATTTCAAGTTTTTATAATGACATCATTAATAATTGTAAACTTTTTCTAGTCCTTGCATCATAAATTGGGCCCCAAAACAATAATTTAAAAAAATTTAACCAAACCAAATAATTTTGTATGGCCCAACTAGTCGTTTTTATTCTGTCTGTTCAACTTTAGTGTTTATTTACGTTGAGTCTGGGTGCGAAGGATGTGTGAACTTCTAAAGATTGTAGATTGTATAGATATTGCGGAAACATTCTAATGAATTTTGTACCCGGAGAAGGGTTGAGTGTTTGTTTAAGGTTTATTGCTCCGGGTTAGGATTATCTCTGCATCTCAGGGAACAGATAAAAAATATACATATCTTCAAAATACTGCATACAATAATAGATATTTTTACCTTGGTCACCGCAAATCGCATTAAAAGCACTGTGTTATTTGATAAAAATTACAATACTTAAAGCATAAACGTGCACTGTGCAATATTTGGGCATTCGTAAATATTAGGGAGGGGGGGGGTACTGTGGCAACCCCGGTGGACGATTATAGGGATGTACCCCCTAAAAAAATGGAAAGTTAATGACATTCCCGATAAAAGT
This sequence comes from Eurytemora carolleeae, assembly GCF_000591075.1. Lineage (NCBI taxonomy): Eukaryota > Metazoa > Arthropoda > Copepoda > Calanoida > Temoridae > Eurytemora > Eurytemora carolleeae. The sequence goes on along the minus strand of NW_019396098.1, from coordinate 295,147 downwards.
AAAATTTGAATGGTTTATAAAGAAGGATTTTTTTGTGGGAGGGGGGGGGTTGCATTTTTCTCTGATATTGAGGAAACCCATACTATTACTGTGATTGTATTCCTTAATATAGAATACTGTAGATTTAGAATATCAGGATTCCATCTAATTGAATCTTAGATAGTGATATGGGAACTAACACATGCATACACAGAATACAGATAGATAGGTAGATATAGATAGACAGATATACAGATAGATAGTTAGGTAGACAACTATATAGACAGATAGATACAATAAGATAGACAGTGGCATAGACAGATATGTAGGTTGTTAGTATAACAATGGACAATTAGACAGTCAAATAGATAAACAGTTTGATAGACAGATAAAGTTATATATATGTACAGTTAAATATAAAAACAAATTGTCAACTAGACAATAAAACAGATAATCAGTTTGATAGATAGATAAAGTAATATATATGTACAGTTAAATATATAATAAATTGTCAATTAGACAGTAAAACAGATAAATAGTTTGATAGATAGATAAAGTAATATATATGTACAGTTAAATATATAATAAATTGTCAACTAGACAATCAAACAGATAAACAGATAGACGGTTGATAGTAAATTTTAGATATTGAGTTAGATAGATAGTTAGATTATATATATAGCTAGATGGACAATGGACATTATTTAGATAGATAGACACATTGAAAAATGTGAATAACTTCTTTTAAATCGTTTGAGAATGTTAATTCACGACTTTTTATTATTTATTTGACGGTTTTACTAGAGTTCAAGGGACTGTATGTCTCGTATAATTTCATAACAGCAAATAATCTTTAATCTGAATAGTTTTACATGCCAGATTCACAACGGTACCTATCTAACCTATCTGAGTAAGAATGAGAGAGATATTTTCTTTTCCTCTTCTGAAAAATGTAAGAATTTAATAACTACCTTTCTTGTTTCTGGATAAAAATATATGAAGTATTTCAGGTTTAGAGTATTCTCATTTCTTATCCCCCCTCCCCCTCCCATTTTTAGAGTATATAATTATTCCTCTGCACTCTGAAGGGTGTGGGAAGATGAGAAGGGATTGAAAAGACTAATCTTGAATGAAGAATACTCATGTTATATCAACACAATCTTCATTAATCTTCATACAAATTATTTAAAGATTTATCATTTGATGGGAGAATTGATGGAGATTTAATATGGGTGGATTGGAGGAGATGGGATATGGGAGGAAGGGAATAATGAAGATTTGTGATATTGAAAGATTGGAGTAATGAAGGGATATGGGATATGAGAGGATTGGAATAATGATTGGAATACTCCGGATAAATATTAAAAGTAAACCAAAATTCAAGATATCCAGAATACTCCGGATTAATACTTATTTTTAACCATATGTCAGAATATATCTAGAATACACCTGATAAATACCAATCAACCATATTTTAGAATATATCCGGAAGACTCCGGATGAATACTAATAGAAACCATATTTCAGCATATATTCGGAATACTTCGAATAAATTCTAATATAAACCATATTTCAGCATATATCCGGAATACTCCGAATAAATTCTAATATAAACCATATTCAAGGATATATCTGGAATACTGCGGATAAATACTAATAAGAACCATATTTAAGGATATATCCATGGAATACTCCAGATAATTACTAATATAAACCATATTTCAGGATATATCCGGAATACTCCGGATAAATGCTAATATAAACCATATTTTAGCATATATTCTTAATACTCCAGATGAAAATTAATATAAACCATATTTCAGGGCACATCCAGAATACTCCGGATTAAAACTAATTTAAACCATATTTCAGAGGATATATCCAGAATACTCCGAGCTAATACTGATATAAACCATATTTCAGGATATATTCGGAATACTCCGGATAAGTACGAATACGAACCCTACCTTCCACCCCTAGGAGGACAGACTATTAACAGGAAAACCAGTGAAATATAAAAATTCTTGAATTCCTATTTTCTTAAGATTTTAAACCCTCGAACACTACTCTTGGATCAGGGCTAGGAGTATTGAAAACTTATTCTCCAGAATTACAAAAATTTCGCTCTTTTTTCTCCAAGATAAATAGTATTATTGAAATATAAAATTTTCTTCAGCGATGACAAGAAAACTGTGGAATCATTATCATCATTTTTTTCTTTTGACATAAAAAAATAAATTTTACTTTGTAACTAGTTAATTTTCAAAAAAATTTTGTAAGTACATATATCAACTGTAACAGCTATAGAATAGCAAATCCTCAGCGCCATTTTTTCAATTTAATGAGAAAACGAAGACGACGGACAAAGGGAATGTAGGCGCGTGTGATCTAATTTAATAATATTCGGTGAAGGTGAATGGATCAATTGACATCTAACTCCTACATGATCGGACAACGCTTTGAGTACAGTTATAAATCAGACATATGGCCATGGGGACCATGGGTAGGGTCACTTGAAATTACGCTTACAGTCCGCTCAAATCCCTTCCAATCATTAAACCGCGTTATCTGAAATCTCTTTGGATTCTTCTACTTTTCCTACTCCTAGTGCATGGATTAGGAGGGGGGGACTATGGATTGTGTTCCACAAATGGATGCGAATAATTAGTTTGCGAACTCAATTAAAATACTCAAATTACAAAACCAAACCGAAGGGCTGTAAGGTATCAATTAAAGTGATTGTTCAGTTATTTTATTTTATTATTGGAAGGCGTGTAAAACTCATTTTTAAACTTATGTTTTGATAGCTTACCATTACACCACTTGTCTCGTTAAAGAAATAATAAAACCATAGATAGTCATTCCGGAAGCCTATTGGTAGGTTACATTTAGGGAGCATATTACCACTTATACTGATGGGCCCGTTTTTAAATATTCAAAATGTTTAGGATTTTACGAGACTTCACAAGAATCAAAGATGCAAATCTTATTTAAAAATTGCATGCTGGACAAGTTGGCTTTTATTACATTGTGCAAAAGTCACCAAAACGATTAGAAAATCCTTTTTCGTTTTTGTTTTGGAAAATCATGTTGGTAAGTGTCTTTGATCAGAGCAAAAACTTAAATTTAAAAAAATGTAATTAAACGATGAAACTTATCGAGATTACAATTGTGCAATTTGAATAATAACTCACATTTTAGTAAACAACTTTTAACGTCAAAAAATCTGTATGTCTCCAAACGGCCCTTAAATTGATGCCCATCAGTAATTAGCACTAAATTTTTAACCTTCCGAATCTTACAGACGTTATTGAATAATGTTAACTAAAATATCTTAAATTGTAGCAAGAAAAAGCAGAAAACACTAATTTCAGTCTTTTAGAATATTTAAATCTTACACTAAATTTTACCCTGGTAGTCGGGGTGAGGTTGGATTGAGCCAATACCGCCCACCTGAGCAGACCACTGAGCTAGGAGACTTTAATCCGGTTTTCTCTGCTCCAATTCACAACGTTACGGTCAACGTAGGCCGGGAGGCGGTTTTAGAATGCATGGTCACAAATCTTAGGCAATATAAGGTAACAGTTCATTCTTTTTTAGGTTTTCGTTATTTTTAAATTTAAAAAAAATACTTTTAAAATCTTTCGAAAAACATTCTATTCTTTCCAGTATTTTTGGAGCTGCTATTCTTGATCTAAAATGTCTGATGTAGATTGCCATCTATGACCATTTATAGCATCTTTATTTCTAGTTTTGTTTGTTTTGTTTCATGGGTTTGCTTAATACATGTTGTCAGAGTAAAACATCAAAATAAAATAAACTTAGAGAGAACTATGCCTTGACAACCCAGCTTTAACTGCAATCTAAAACTTCTTAATACATTTTTAAACATTACCGTGATTCTACCGAGTTCTTTAATCGGTCAAGGGGTTTACGAGTTATGATTGAACATACAAACAAACAAACAGAGATTAAATTTTAAATCAGTGTGATATAATCTGATGTTTCTAGGTTGGATGGTTAAAAGCTAGTAATCAGACTATTCTAGCACTTCATATATAATCTGATGTTTCTTGGTTGGATGGTTAAAAGCTAGTGATCAGACTGTTCTAGCACTTCATATATAATCTGATGTTTCTTGGTTGGATGGTTAAAAGCTTGTGACCAGACTATTCTACTTCAAATATAATCTGATGTTTCTAGGTTGGATGGTTAAAAGCTGGTGATCAGACTATTCTAGCACTTCATAAACGAGTTATTACTCATAACACAAGAATTCAAGTTTCACATGAAGAGAATAGAGTAAGTTGAGTTATAAAGAAACTGATTACTCATCTCATATTCTAATTTTCTAATCCTTTGCAACCTGATCTCGTAAGCCTTTGATATTTCAATCTGCTAGATCATATTTTCACCGTTTGAAATATCAAAGGTTTACACTATTAGGTTGCAAAGACATGGAGAGGAGTAAATCACAGTATGAGAGTAAGCAGTTATATTCTAGTATTTTTTGTATAACTTATGTTATGCGGAAAGTCATATTTTCATTGACAGGGCTTCTTTTGTCAATTTAATAGTGACCAAGCATATAGCATTTAATCTGCATTCTTAGTTAAAAGAGATAACTCAAATTTTAAATGTAAAGATATAAGAGATTTTAATGTAAATATATAAGAGTTTTTATTAAAATTCATTAAAGTTCAATATTTGTTCTTTTTTAAATTGGCTTATATATATTTTGGTCTCACTCTGTTGATATGTTTTATTTTCTCGATAAAGTTTTTAAGAAGAAGAATATTCTTCAACTTTCTCTGAGAAAATGTTTATTTTCTCCTAAATATTTTACTTTGTTCCATATTTTGTAAGCTGGGAATTGTGTCCTCAAATCCATTGAATTTAATTTCTCCTGATCTCCCGATATAATCCTTCAATGCATTCTCGCCTCTTTAGACCTGGCCATCAATCATCCTTTGAACAAATATTTTTGGTCAAAATAATAATATAGAAAATATATCTTTTAAACAAACTACTCACTTTTCGGACTTTTGATAAAGTTCAATATGTGTTTACCAGCTAAGCAGTAAGCAATTCTTCAGTTATCTACATTTCAGTTATATGGTTTTACCACGAGATATTATCTAAATCTGCGTATAAATCAAAAATCATGAAAATGTCTTTCTTTTTTCTCTTAAATTTAAACAAGTGATTTTTCATTTTCAATGTGGATTTATGCATATCATTGCGCAATCAAAGCCTCTTTTATCCTTAATTTAGCTTATGTGTTTTATTTAAAAAAATACTTTTCTAAGAAAAATATCAATTTTTACTTGTAACGCCCATTTCTAATCCTTCTGTCTAGTTTCTTTTTTCCTCAAATCTAATATCTAATCATGCCTGTACAGTTTACTGTACACTGTACACTAGGGTACCTTAAAAATTGGAAAATTGCATATTTCTACAAACTGAAGTTGTATTCCAGATGTTTTCTTATGTGGAATCGATTTTTGAGGACATTAATAAAATAATTTCAGTTTTGCCTCCCAAAATCACGGTTATAAGGACAAAAATTAATATCAACTGATTACATGCATCTAACTCAAGTGCTTTCATCCGTTTATCTTTACAACCTGATTTTTGTAGACCTTTTACACCAACAGGATGCAAAGTTTAAGACAAATCCAAGTGTTTGACGCAAATTCAGTTTCAACCCCCCTTTAAAAAAAATATATAATTTTGATGAACAAGGTTACAAAAACTATTTATCAAACTTTTTTTAATGGTTTTTAAATCTGAATTCTACAAAATCTGATTTTTAATCCCTATATCTTTGCAACCCAATGTCCGAGAGAATTTTGTTGAATTTGTGAATTTTGTTATGGTGATTAATTAATTTAAATTTGAATAATAAGGTTTACACCATCGGATTGAAAAGATAAAAGTATTTGAAAATTTAAGTTCTTTATTTTCCACATTTTCCTGGAAATGAATTGAGTGTTTGTCACAAACTCTGATTTTTTAATCCCTATATATTTTCAACCCGATATCGTAGACCGTATAAATTTCAAACTATGAATTCTGTTAGATCAAATATTCTAAGTTTGACATATCAAAGATTTTGATTAGTTTCTTTCAAATTTGAGTATTAAGAATTTATTTGACCAAAGAAAACTACTGATGCAAATTTTTTTTACTAATTTGATTTTCCCTTGACCCTACTTACTGTACATGATTCTAATTACCAAACTTCTACTACTACTAATTATCAAATTGTTCTTCAGATACTATTTACTACTTTGATAAATGAAGATTAAGTTTGAACTAAGTTTATGTATCCCTGATATAGATCTGGAGATTACATATCAGAAATGTGGAAGAGGGGGACCGGGGCTGCTATATGTGTCAGATAAATACAGAATTGATGAAACAGGAGCTAGGATGTCTAGATGTTAATGTTCCTCCAGATATAGACATGAAGCAAACAAGCAATGACGTCACTGTTCAGGTTTGCTATTTTTTCAAATAGGGCCGACGCCATGACAAATAGGGCCGACGCCATGACAAATAGGGCCAGCGCCATGGCAAATAGGGCCGACTCCATGACTTCTCAAGTGCAAACAAAGCAGAAATACAAACCCCTACAGAGAAAAACTCCGGAAAGTTCATGAGCTCTTAAACATAAGGTCAAATTCATGCGACATTACTGGTACGACTCTGTGACCTCGTAGTTCATGAGTTTGTATTTTAGGTGTTTCAATTTAGGAGTTTTTAATGGCACCATCTAAGCATTGATTCTGTTACGACTACGAGGTTTTTTGTTCCTTATTCAAACTTAATTTAGGAAAATTACAACACAACTTTGGTCTGTCATGCTAGTGGGCATCCAACACCTAGGATTAAATGGAGGAGGGAGGATAGTGGACCTTTGTTTTTAAACAGGTAAAATGGAGGATAGTGGACCTTTGTTTTTAAACAGGTAAATGGAGGATAGTGGACCTTTGCTTCTAAACAGGTAAAATGGAGGATAGTGGACCGTTGTTTTCAAACAGGTAAAATGGAGGAGTGTGGTCTTTTGCTTCTAAACAGGTAAAATGGAGGATAGTGGACCTTTGCTTCTAAACAGGTAAATGGAGGATAGTGGTCCTTTGCTTCTAAACAGGTAAATTGGAGGATAGTGGTCCTTTACTTCAAAACAAATAAAATGGAGGATAGTGGTCCTTTGCTTCTAAACAGGTAAAATGGGAAATTTAAGAGCTTAGACTGATTTTGAATCAAAATCTTGTATTTTGCCAGTGTTGAAATTATGTAATTTAACATTAAGTTAACGTGAATTATTTCAGTAATGATACGGATTATGTTGGAGACACGATCGCGTTGAATCGCGTTGACCGGAAGCAGATGGGAAGCTACCTGTGTATCGCCAGCAATGATGTCCCCCCTGCAGTCAGCAAGCGAATTACACTCAGGTATTAAATCCGTGTAACAACAAATCTGGCTTTTTCAGCTTTTAGTAAAATCGAATCTATGTAAAAACTGGCATAACAATTTTGTAAAATAAAATTAAAATTTTGGAAAAAATTCCAAGAAAAAATTCTGCTGGAAATTCAGCCCTTGACTTTGGATATCAGAGATTTTTTTCCCTAAACAATGTAGAGGCTTCCAATAAAGTCTCAGACGCCTAATTCTTTGTTAGCCCTGTTTGATCAATATATGATTGTCCATTATAAAATGAAACCACTTAATTCTTTGAAAAAATATCTCTAAATACGTTCATAGAAAAAAGTAAAAGAACCGAGTCTTAGCCGCAAACTGGATTTCATTCATTCCGATATATTTGCAACCTGATAGTATAAACCTTTGATGTTTCAAACTTAGATTATTTGATCCATCAAAATTCATAGTTTGAAATATCTATGGTCTACTACAAAGATATTGAGATCAGAAAATCAGAGAATCTGAGCTTGTTGAGACTCAATTTGTTTAGTGTGAGCTTTCCTCCGGTGGTTTATGTACCAAATCAGCTGATTGGTGTACGGCTGGAGGATGTAGTGGATCTAGAATGCAGGAAAGTGTACACTGTACAAGCCATTTGTACATAATAAACAATAAACAATAATTTAATGGTATTTCTTCAAAAATAAACCGAAAACTTCCAAAACTATAGAACAGAAAACATAATTATATTTGTTATCAATAACTTATTATTCAATCAAAAAAGAGATTTACATCCTCAGACATGGAGTTGTTCCAATCTTTGGTGAGCAAGGCTTGTTCTCGACTGCAGAAAATTCCAGATTGTTTTGTTTGCTTATTTTTAGAAAATAGTTTGCTGATTGGTACTTTTTGAAATAAAAAAACTTTCATCAGAAGCTCTTTATCTACTTTTTTAAACATTTTTTTGACAATTTTCAAAAACATGTACACCCTGTCAGGATCGAAGCATATCCCAACACAATTAACTACTGGATGAAGCAGGGGAAACATGAACAAGAAATGCTGCTAAATAAGTAAGTTGAACAATATATAATATTAGCAAAACTTTGAGTGCAATAAAAATACTGATTAATTACTTTATTTTTATAATTATTATATCTTTGCAACTTCTGATATTTCATATTATAAATTCTACTCGTTGAAACAGTCAAAGTTTGAAAAACCTAAATTCTCAGACTTCAAGTCACAAAGATGTCAGGACTGGAAAATTAGAGTTTTAAGTCAGATATTTTTAATAAACTGTCTAGCAATAGACAATGATCATCACAAGTTTTTTTAAATCTTTGTAAATAAAATAAAGAATTCAAATAAAAAACACCGAAATTCCCCAAGGTTTTTTTTATGAAACTATAACAAATTGCTTTAAAGCTGAATCAAAAACGTAATTTGCATTTGTGCAATTCTTAATTTTCATGCAAAACGTAAATTTTTTTCCCGAAGAATATCTCATTTTTTGCTTCACGTTGATTATCTTAAAGACGAGTTATGCATTTGTTTGCAAAACAATAATTCCTATATTGGGTCAACGTTTGTCTGTTCTGCTGAAATTTGTTTTTTAAATATATATCTTCTATGATAAAAGTTGAATTATATGATTTAACAAATATGATCAAAAATATGAGAATCTTCGTTAACATTTATAAGTGAGTAATTTATAAATTTTGAAAGTAAATAAAAATTGAATTACCCCCCCCCCCTTCTTCATACCTTAATGTACAATCCCCCTTTCTTTATCCAGTAATATACAATAATTAATCTGAATTACCTCATTTTAAATTTGAATACAAAACAACAGTTTGATGAATATTGGTACTTTCAGTAATAAACATAGCATTCATGAGCTGTTGTGAAATATGGAAGAGGACATTCATTAATATTAAAATTAATATGAAAGATATGATGGAGAATTTTTATTCCAACAGTTTGATTTAACAGTGCAATAAGCGGCACTTATGAAGTAAGAATCGCTAAGAATTTAGCAATTTATAATTAACAACACTAAGAGGGTCTTACCCTCAAAGGTTGAGCTAGACTTTAGATTTGTAAGCCAATTTATTTCTGCGCCAAATCGATTAGATGAAATTCATATATTTTTTGATTAAAGATATATGGACGCACCAAACTTGTATTTTGTATTGAAGACCATTTTTTCCAGAGGAAGAAACAGGCAATTTTAGACGTAATGTCGTTGTAATTTCAAGTAAAATTTGAGACATAATGTCGTTGTAATTTCAAGTAAAATTTGAGACGTAATGTCGTTGTAACTTCAAGTAAAATTTGAGACGTAATGTCGTAATTTCAAGTAAAATTTGAGACGTAATGTCGTTGTAATTTCAAGAAAAACTTTATTTAAAGAGGAGTAAGCCCAATTCGCAACGATATACTGCAAACCTTTTCCTGATCAATAATCTGGAAGATATCGCTTAATTTTCTGTCACGTTCCTGCGTTTATTAAAAATATGGAAATCTTATTCATTCTTGATCAAAATACTACCGTTATGAGTCCAACATGCCATATAAATGGAGAGTAACATCAAATAACGTCTGCTGTCCCTGAAAGCATTAAAAAAATCTTTATTTTGTATGAAGGATTACGACACTGTTGTCGGTTCTATAAATTAGCATGATCATGGAAATTACGAAGAAACAAATCTTGATAAAAGCAAACCTGCTTAACTTCACACCATACTGCATACAAAGGTGTCCTAAGTTGCTTTCAGCTAAATAAAATAAAATGGCACGTGCGCTCAATGAGTGAAGAAACTTTTTTGTGCGTATTGTTTTAACACTAGGTGCACAGCTAGTCGTATTTGATTAGACTGTGAAAACCCCTAAAATGCACATTTTTCTGAGATATTTTTTTACAGATATCTTTCTATTTTGCCGGACAATCGGAGCCAAATAATGCATGCCATATAAAAAAAATTTTAAATAGAATATTTTAGAGCCATTGTTTTGCAGCGAGTGCCGAATATATGGATTTTAAACATTAGATTGAAAGCTATATTTTAGATTATTGCTAAAGTTACCGTGCGCAGCAGTTAACGTTAAGTAATGTAATGTAGAGGTATTTCTAATCAAACGAAAGATGAAGAAGTAATCATTTCGTTTTATTGATGCTCACTGTTTTATTTGCTTTTTAATCATTATTTTTTTTCAGTGTGAAATACAATATAGAGGAGAGGAAAGATGGATACAAGGTTCAAATGATTCTTCAAATAAGGAATTCAACAAATCAACTATTTTTTTCAATCAATTCAAGAATTTACTCTCTGTCATTGAGATGTAGCCAAAAAACGCTTCAGCTTTTTTTAACGGATTATGGACATAATCGCTTCAAATCAAGAGTGTCTGCAGTTTATATAGAGTTTAGGTGTTGTAACTTGTATACAGTATACCAAATGAATCATCATTGAAAATTCCGACCTATGAATTGTTTAAGTAAACCCCAATCGGTCTTTTTGCTACAAACTCGAATTTTCTCACCCCTGCATGTATCACGGCAGCACAATGTCGTAGACTTGAGATATTTCAAACTACGAATTCTGTTCGATTGAGAAATCTAAGTTTGAAATACACCTTTAGGTTGCTAAGATATAAGGATTAGAAAATCGTAGTTTATGGCAAAGACTCAATTCCTTTGCTTGGTTTTAGCAGGACCTATCTGCGAATGACAAACTCAGGAATCAACTAACCTGGTCAATCTTTGCTCAGGCTTTCCTGATTTTGCTCAGGGCGTACAGTCGTTTTTTATATCTCAGTCTGATTGAATGAGTAAAAAATGGTTTTGTGGATGAATCTAGAAACCTGAGTTACTCCGACCTAGGAGTTTACTACTGTATCTCAACCAACTCTCTGGGAAAGACGGACGGTTCTATCCGACTCTATGGTTAGTATTGTTGACAATTTGGTTTTTTAAGGTTTTAACAAAACTTCTAAGATTTCAAAACTGAATTAGGTTAAATTTTCTTTTTTATCAAAAACCATAGTTAAAGCACGTTTTTTTGTCTTGGACTAAGTTGCATTGAGTATGTTTACACCCGTTTCTTGTGTATTTTTCATTAGCAGGACCTTTAAGATAGTTTCAATTAAAATGTTTATGATGATTTCCAATTCAACACGCTAAACTAAAGTAAATTACACGTAAGATTGAAATCTTATATGTTTTGTATCATAACTCCTCTTATTCAGAAGCTATTGAGAAGAATAAAAAGGTTTTTCTAGAAGAGCTACGAGGTTACAAAGTCTTTTCTAGTAAGATCGCATAAATTTGACCTTATCCTGGCTAATTTGCAGTGAACCGGGAAACCTTGGATAAAATTCCTTAACCCCCCTACATATTATTCAAAATGAAGTTTTATGTTTATGATGATTATCATTAAGGTGCTCAAGTTCGCACCCGTTGGTTTGTATTGTGCATCAAAATTACTAATTATCTTTATGATGAATATGGGGCGGAATTCTAACTAATTTATTCAACGCTTTTTTCTGTAAAAACTGCAATAATTCATCGAACTTCAGGCAATAAATGCATTCAAACGTTTTAGAAATATTCTTACAAAATAAAAATCAAAGATTTTTCACTTAGATATTTGTTTTTGAAGATTTTCGTTGGTGACTTTTTAAGAAAAAAAGTTTAATGGATTATTTTATGCTTTAGAAAATCCACGAGTTGAGGGAACTCCTAAAGAGATTACATCAACAACTACACTCAGACAAGTTTTAACTATAGGTGAACAAAACATTTTTTTTAAAGACAAGTTTTAAGAATAAGTGAACATAATTTATAAATATTTTTTTTATTATTAGACAGTTTTAACAATAGGTGAACATTATTTACATATTCGCAAATAGATTATCAAGTACAATAGGTGGCAACAGAGAAATTAACCAATTATATACGACGTCACAAGTGTCAAATATAACAAGGAAAGCGAAAGTTTCTCACATTAGTTGACATGTTTTCCAAGATTAAATAAAAAAGTGTAAAAACAGAAACTAAAGAACGCATAAAATTACACTTATTTTACTATAAGAAAAGCACTTTATTCTAAAATTATCACTTTTATTGATGATTTTGTCGGACACAAAAACTGAATTGACACTTGTGACGACAGAATACAGCTGTACTGAGAGTGTACAAATTCTACGTTGCCATCTATTGTACTAGAATCTATTTGACATATTCGTATTTTTAGACAAGTTTTACTAATAGGTGGAAATTACGTACATATTTTTATTTTTGGACAAGTTTGATAATAGGTGAAAATTACTTATATATCTTCTACTCTTAGACAAGCTTTAACAACTGTACATTATTTATAGTATCTTTTATTAATAGACAAATTTTAATTATATCATTTTTATATCTTTTATCATGAACATGATCATTGTCAGATATATATTTGATTTTGACACCAAGCTGTGTTCAAACTGTAGAAACTTTATATAATCTAACCAAAATAAGTTATAAGAATTTAGAAAATCATTATCTAGATTTAATTGAAGAAGACCCAATGGAAGAAGATCCAGATTGGATGGATTCACAGGAGGAGACACCTGGTGAGTTTTTTTTAACTTTTTGGGTCAAGTCGGTCAAGCACCATTTAAAAAAAAAATAATATCCATTTTTAGAATATTTCACGGTGGACTAGGGTCCATTTGAATTCGAACCAGCCTGACCCTTTGTACCGGACTTAGTGACGCGTCGCATGTACCGGCCCAACCCTATTCTATGTAGGCTTGGTTTCAACTGTGATGTCGCGGCCAAACTTTTTACAGTACCTGGCCTATTATAGGCCTATTTTCCCTACCCAATGCTAGCTTAGTTTAGTGTGCGTTTTTATTTAATTTTATTTCAGAAACAGATCACCAGACAGATTACGAGCCAAGACGACATCCCCCTCTTGGATTTGGATCAGGGGTTCACAGTGTACACTACTGTACACTCCGCCATCTTGGTTTAGTACTTTTCTTAGTGAAATCTGGAAAATTGTTTTCATACAACTACTAGAAGAAAAATTAAAATTATATTAAGAAACTTATAAAGTTGTGCATTGTGCATATGCATAACACAGAGTAATGGAAAATATTAAACTAATGTTAAAGTATATACATACATGTAGTGAAGCATAACTGCAAGAATTTAATCATCATTTGAATTCATATTGTAACATAACTTTGAATGGAAAGGAATGGAGCTAGTGCAACAAACTCTGATTTTATAATCTTTTATAATCTTTTCATCCAATTTTTTAGACCTTAGATATTTCAAACTATGAATTCTGTTAGAACAGATAATCTAAGTTTGAAATATCAAAGGTTTACATCATCAGGTTTGAAAGAAATAATGATTTGAAAATTTGAGTTTGTGGCGAAGACGTAATTCCTTTGTCTATATTTCTACCTTTTAAAAAAATTAAATATCTATTTCCTCAGAATTTATTGGTTATTTGCTTAAAGCAAAACTTTTCTAAGTTTTTATGTTTCTCTTACAATATTCAAAACTCAAAAGCATTAAAACGAAAATTAATTTTTACTTGGTTTAGAAACTTATATTTCTAATAAAACACTTTTTTGTGAACAACTGGAAGCATAATTATTTTTCAGTTTTCATGAATATGTTCAAATAGTGATATTACATTTCACAGTAAATTAAACATCATTATGAAGTTTGTCGCTTAAAAAAAAGATCCATAGTAACTAGCCTTTCTAAAAAAATATAAAAATCTTTGAAATTTTAGAATAAAAAATTTAAATAAAATTTACAATTTTTTAATCGTTTTTAAACTCCCATCATGGATTTTTCATGTCTTAATCTAAGATGTTTTACATAATTTTCACTTGGAGGTTTGGCTCAAAGGTTGCTTCTTTTTTTGTCAAAGTAAATATTTTATTTACTAAAATGAAAATAAACTTGACGAGAACGTAATTTACAAAAAAAAAGTTTATTGAAAGCAGGGCCAGAACCCCTTTAATGTTTATGATCCAAAAGGTTAAACCGTGACAAAGGTCAACCCATGACCTTTGACCTCTCTTTAATAACTCTTGTGTCTGAATGTAATACATACTGTGTGCACCCTGAGCATATCAAAATAAGAACCAGACTTTGTGATGCTTTAAAAAATAAAGCCTTGAAATAATATTAGTTGAAAATTCTGCCATGATTTCAAATATTTACACCACGCCCCCTTAATGTATACTCACCAGTCAAATGTAAATTTGTCCCAGACAAAAAAAAAGAAAAGATGAGTAGAAAATTAAATTCTATTTATTAAAGTTTGTTAATTATGAGTGTTATATCATACAAATAAATGTTTTATTACAAAATGTTTTAATATTTTCTTTAAAATTTTAGATGTTAATTTTCTGTGTTGCATTTCTTCTTCACTGCTATTGCAATCGTTTAATTTTTTTAATCTTAAAAGTTTAAAAGAAACATTTTTATAATTTTCAGTTTTTTAATTTTTGTCAAATCTCAATTATTTTTGACCAGTGAAGAACGGTTTAAAAGAACAGACGGAGTTACACTTTTCTGTTCATTAAAAGATTTTACTTATAGGTCTTGATATATATAGAACACTTAATGTGCACTGTGCAGTGTGACATGTCAACTTTTAGGAGATATTTAAATTTTAAAAATTCATTTTCTTTTAAACTTTTACTTGTGATATTCCTCCAAGCGGGGAGGAGGAAGTGCAAAAGTTTTAGATAAACTTTTGAATTTTTAAGCATCAACTAATCTGCTTAGGATTTCATAAAACGTGAAGGGTGGGGCTATAGAAGTGTTTTGAAACGTACAGTACAGTACAGTACATAGTAGTACAGTACAGTACAGTACAGTACAGTACAGTACAGTACAGTACAGTACAGTACAGTACATAGTAGTACAGTACAGTACAGTACAGTACAGTACAGTACATAGTAGTACAGTACAGTCCATTGTAGTACAGTACAGTACATTGTAGTACAGAACAGGTAGTGCAGCCCACACAGTAAAAAGCAGTGAAATAAATTAGTGTACATAACTATTTCGATACAATATAAATACATGATTATGGATTACGGTATACACTATATTTATAATATGTAGTACGCTCTCCACTAAAACTCACTATTTCTACGGCCAAAGTACTGCAAAACACTGTATGGAGTACACACAGAAAGCTTAGTTGTGGGTGAGTCCTGAATCACCGTGTTTATAAACTCTACATAGATAGTATCCTGTATACCCTGTATATAAACTGTATATAGTATCCTATACACCCTTTATATAAACTGTATATATAGTATCCTATACACCAAGTATATAAACTGTATATAGTATCCTATACACCCTGTATATAAACTGTATATATACTATCCTATACACCCTGTATATAAACTGTATATAGTGTCCTCTACACCCTGTAGATAGTATCCTATATACACCCTGTATATAGTATCCTATACACCCTGTATATAAACTGTATATAGTGTCCTATACACCATGTAGATAGTATCCTATACAGCCTGTATATAGTAGCCTATACACCCTGTATATAGTATCCTATACATCCTGTATATAGTATCCTATACACCCTGTATATAAACTGTGTAAAGTATCCTATACACCCTGTATAGAAACAATATATAGTATCCTATTCACCCTGTATATAAACTGTATATAGTATCCTATATACCTTGTATATAAACTGTATATTGTATCCTATACACCCTGTATATAAACTGTATATAGGATTGCAAGATGAGGGTGTATATTAAGGATCACTATAAAGCTCTCTGGATTCAGATAAACAGATATTAAAAATATATTTTCCCAAAAAGTTATAAATAATAAATCTTTCATTTATCTGATCTAAGGAGGTTAATAATATAACAGCACTCAAAATATCATTGAAATTGATGTGAAATGTATTTAACAGATTGATAAGAAGGTTTTCAAAAACAAGAAAAAAAACTTACAAGCTCCTGAGCTCACATTTTTAAAAATTCATAATGGATTATATATTGAAACGTATTACGTACATGCCATGTAAGGACTTTGAAGCAAAAGTTTCAAATTTTGACGAATGATAATATTCTTTTTTAAAAAGCAAATAGTTTTGTTAATAACTTAAAAATCAACTTATCTAATTGTTGGTCTGTGTCCAATGCACAATTGCATACTAAATCATATCTTGAGTTTTACAGCTAGTCGCTTAGCTTCCTATTCCACAGTATTATGGATTCTACCAAATGTTTCAGATTAGAAATTATTCAGATAAAAAATGGTCAATGTATATTTTCTGTTTGAGCTGCATTTATTAATCATTATATATCATGTAAAACTTAAAATTTATCAAAATGGAAAATAATGTGTGTTTTTTGAAAAAGTTTTCTTCTTCGTGCTTTCACTTAAACGTTTTTGTCCAATTTTTTTCTTTTTTAAAAAGACGTAATTTCAGATTTGAATAGTGGCATCACAGCGATAATCAAGAATGACAGAATTTCTCGGAACTAATTTTCAGGCAGAAGAATAAGGATTTCTTGGATCACAGCCTACTGCCCCTTTCAGGACACTAGAAGCTCTATTTGTGAGACTTTTCAGATGACAAAGATTTTTTTCCGCCATCTTTAAATTCACACAATTCTCAAGTGCACCAACCCAACTCAAGTGCACCAACCCAACTCAAGTGCACCAACCCAACTCAAGTGCACCAACCCAACTCAAGTGCAACTCAAGTGCACCAACCCAACTCAAGTGCACCAACCCAGCTCAAGTGCACCAACCCAACTCAAGTGCACCAACTGCAATTTTACAATTGGTTTGAAAAGGATCGCGAAGATAGATAAACCAATGGTCGATATAAAACATCAATTTGAAGCGTGATCTCGGAAATATTCGTTTTTAAGAATCGCTAAAAATGTATTTAAATGTATAGACTGTCATTCATCATTGAGAAGATATATTTGAGGGAGCACAACGTTCTGAATTCTTGTCAAAATTATTTCTTGAAAAGTATTTTCACAACTTTGTCAAAAGTTTATAAGTTTTTACTCAGAGGGTCTGTAATGGAAAAAGAAAAACTTATCTTTGATGGAATTTTCATTATTCAGGTGCAGGGTGATTCAAAACACCCTCGCGCCAGGAAAGAACCTTTGTCTTTTTATCAAATACGTTTAAAAATGTTTATCATTTATATACTTTCTATCTACATAAAGTAGTAAGCTTTCTTATCATTTGCCTCAAATTTTGATTGGATAGCTCTTTAGAACTACAGGAATGTTCTGCGTGGTTAGAATTTTTTTTAGATTTCAAGGCAGGCTGGGGTCATTAATTCCAAAACTAGTTTTACAAAAAAAAAATAAAACAAGGAATAGTAAATAAACAAAGAATGACGTTACTAAACCAAGAATTCCTAGATATACAAAATCAATGAAAATAGCACCAAAGAAAAAGTAATCGGGTTTCTTTGAATTTTACTCTGAGGCAATAGGAGTGAGACAAGGAACTAGTTTTATTGTACACAATAACAAAAATTGTAAACAAGGATTGGTATCTCTAAAAGCAGGGCTAAAAGGATGGGTCTAGTTGCTGAAGAGGTGCAATTGCTTATTGAGAAGAGAAGGGATGAACGTAGGAGAACTGGATTTTAGAGATAGAAAGTAGGATAACTAAAGTTTACAGATAGAACGTAGGAGAACTGGATTTTAGAGATAGAAAGTAGAAGAACTGGAGTTTACAGATAGAAAGTAGGATAGAACCTGATTTTACAGATAGAAAGTAGGAGAACTAAAGTTTACAAATAGGAAGTAGAAGAACTGGAGTTTACAGATAGAAAGTAGAAGAACTGGAGTTTACAGATAGAAAGTATGAGAACTGGAGTTTACAGATAGAAAGATGGAGAACTGGATTTTACAGATAGGAAGATGGAGAACTGGAGTTTGTAAACTTATATATTTTTAACAAATCAGAAATATGAATTTACTGCTTTTTGTTCACTTTTTCAGGGGGGGGGGTCTGAAAATTTTAGCCCCCCCCCCCTGAGATAATGATTTAGTCCGCCCCTGATCTTCATAGAGCAAATATTAAATATTAGATAAAGACAAAGCAGCGTGTTTTAGAGATTTTCATAGAGCAAATATTAAATATCAAATATAGACGGAGCAGTATGTGTGAGCTTAAAGTTTGTGTTGGAACCCTATACAAAATATAAGTTGTTAGAAGAGCCAATGTAAGGAAGAAACCTCACAAGGTTCAACAATGTATCATTCTTAATGCTTCAAACTACAATAAACACTAACACTTATACACTACAGGGAGTATTAGGTTGGAAACATTTTATATCAGAAAATTCTATTTGATTTTCGCACGTATATCTGTAAACATATATTTAGTAATAAAAACAAAAGAAAAATGAAAGCGTTATAATTGAAAACATAAAATATTTGAATATTAAATGCAATTTAGTTTAGTTTGACGTGATAGATTGCTCTTATTCACTCAGTACTACCAACTTCTTATTGTTTACTATTAAACTAGCTCCTGAACTGCTGTTCTATAACGTGTAATTTGAACAAACCTGGAACAAACCCTATACAACTTGGTTCTACTCTAACCCTACAGTGTACATTTCTAGGTCTGTTATCTGTATGACGAATATGACCCGGAGTAAGATTCCAAAAGTCCTGGTTCAGGGAGTGTTTTAAACACCAAGTTCCCTGAAACAGATTTGTTCTTCCAGAGAGATAATCTTCACATCCTGCTGTATCATCGTTCTTTCAAAGATAATGTATAGAGTAGAGAAGTAGTATTCATAGATAAAGAATAGAGTAGAGAAGTAGTATTCATAGATAAAGTATAGAGAAGAGGACTATAGTATTCATAGATAAAGTATAGAGTAGAGAAGTAGTATCATAGATAAAGAATAGAGTAGAGAAGTAGTATTCATAGATAAAGAATAGAGTAGAGAAGTAGTATTCATAGATAAAGTATAGAGAAGAGGACTAGTATTCATAGATAAAGTATAGGAATAGAAAACTAGTGTTTCCTTTAAATAGTTATATTGAAAATTAAATGTCCGAGAAGTAATTTTAAATCAATTTTGAATATATTCAAAATTTGAATGTATTTGGAATTTTGTAAATGTAGATATTTAAATATTGGTTTAGGTAGGTGATTAAGAAATTATATTGGATTTCTGTTTGAACAACCTTTCATGCATAAATGCAATAATACCTTGAGCTCGCGAATTCAGTAAATTTTCAAACTTTAAACTTCAATATTTAGCATTCAACCCACTGGACTCTTTTGTCTCAGGCAGGGTCAAAAGGTTCCGCAGTTTTTGCCAAGATTTGGTTTAGACTTACAAGAATCAACATTACGCATTAAGAACAAAAAGCGTACTGCATTAAAAACCGAGCTTAAACAAGAAAACAAATTATGATTATTTACAATTTTTATTAATAAATTAAAATATTATGTAATTTTCTTTTCAATTTATTTCACCAAGAACGTTGGCATCATTATGGAAAAAAGCTTTACCAAATTAATTAAAAACAAAATGAAAAGCCAGAATAAATAGGCAGAAATTATTGCAAGTTCCAGATTGCCATAATATATTCTCTGTACCCCACAATGAGTATAAGGGGGGATGAATCAAACCCACGAAAAATATTGGAAATGTTTTTATGAAAATTTAACCTGACAATTCTAAAATTTTGTGTAGGGTTCCTTTAATAATTCTGTCTGGAACCATGTATCCGTATCCACTGTATACCCTGTATCCACTATATCCCCTGTTACATGTATCTCTCTTTATTCTCCTGTATCCCCTGTATCCCCTATATCCTCTGTATCCTCTGTATCCCCTGTTACATGTATCTTTCTTTTTATTCTCCTGTATCCCTGTATGCCCTGTATCCTCTGTATCCTCTGTATCCCCTGTTAAATGTATCTCTCTTTTTATTCTCCTGTATCCCCTGTATAACCTGTATAACCTGACTCCCCTGTATCCCAAGTATCCCCTGTATCCCATGTATCCGCTGTATCCCTGTATCCGCTGTATCCCCTGTATAATCTGAATCCTCTGTATACCCTGTATCCCATGTATCCCCTGTATCCCCTGTATCCCCTGTATAACCTGACTCCCCTGTATCCCATGTATCCGCTGTATCCCCTGTATCCGCTGTATCCCCTATATAATCTGAATCCTCTGTATACCCTGTATCCCATGTATCCCCTGTATCCCCTGTATCCCCTGTATCCCCTGTATCTCCTGTATCCCCTGTATCCCCTGTTGAGTGTGAAATATTGGATGACCAATGCAAGGATGACGAAAATGAAGATGATGTGTTGGTATTTAATTTACACAGGGCTAAATATACATTAAAAATATTCTTGAAAATATTTTTGTATGAATATTTTAAAAATTTTTATTCTCATTCAATATATTTCAAATTTACTATTAAACTTGTACTATGCAATGGGAAAAAACTGCTACATTTCAAAAACTGTACACAAAACTTTTTATATTTTAACTAATGAAGTAATGAAGCCGTACTTACGTAATATGATATTTTAAAGATAGTTTAAAACGTGCTTTATGTCATTCAATAAAATCCCAAAATTGCTCAACACGTAACAAACTGCCAAAATTGTGTAGATAATAAATATTCAGAATTAGAATTCGACACTTATTTAGGTAGAAAAACGTATTTAGGTAGATAAACGTATTTAGGTAGAAAAACGTATTTAGGTAGATAAACGTATTTAGGTAGAAAAACGTATTTAGGTAGATAAACGTATTTAGGTAAATAAACGTATTTAGGTAGATAAACGTATTTAGGTAAATAAACGACAAAATTTTCCTCATTGCTGCTCAAAGAATGTACGAATTCTGTTATTGTTCAGTCACTTGAAAGTACGTATACAGTCTCTTTAATACTATTAATGTTCTATACTCCCCTGGGTTATTATATAGATATTATACCCGTTGCTAATAGCGCGGATATGAATGGAACTGAAAAGAGAAGATGACATTCATATTTAAACAATAAACATGGCCGCGGCAAACTTTACAAGACCGTTTGCAAATTAATACAAATAGGACTGTTTTTAGCAGTAAGATATATTAAAGGGATTGTTTATGTTTTTCAGTTGGACGAAGTGTCCAAAATTCTCCTTTGTTTTCACTGTGAATTATATAGAGTATTTTCGTTTTCTTAAATACTCTTAAAATGTTTTCTTGTGAATAAGCCTTCAAAAGGCACGAACGAGTAAAACATGTGACAAAAATCTGTTTAGATCAGTGTGAATCCATCTCAAATATCTGCATTGTGTTGAAGAAGCAATTTATTTATAAACAAGAAGTTTAAAAGTTGACAGGTTCAAATAGATTCATAAAGAGGGTTTATATTACAATAGTAAAT
Organism: Eurytemora carolleeae; assembly: GCF_000591075.1. Lineage (NCBI taxonomy): Eukaryota > Metazoa > Arthropoda > Copepoda > Calanoida > Temoridae > Eurytemora > Eurytemora carolleeae. The sequence goes on along the minus strand of NW_019396098.1, from coordinate 273,265 downwards.
ACACTGTCTGCACCAGGGGGCACTCCTCTCTATTTGTAATTCATGAAATACAAATATATATTTGTATATTTAAAGCTGTAAGATGGCCAAACTGCTAAATGGTTATGAGCACCTTGTGTCACGCTACGGGTTTCATATAGCTTTGCACAGTGCACATATGGACGCATATAGCTTTGCACATTGCACATATGGACGCATATAGCTTTGCACAGTGCACATATGGACGCATATAGCTTTGCACAGTGCACATATGGAGCATATAGCTTTGCACAGTGCACATATGGACGCATATTGCACAGTGCACATATGGACGCATATTGCACAGTGCACATATGGACGCATATTGCACAGTGCACATATGGACGCATATTGCTTTACAAATAGAACTCGTTATTTTTCTTAAACTTTTTATTCATCTTTACCAACCTTTATTCGAACTTTTTCCTAACCTTTTTTCTTCTTTCCCAACCTTTATTAATCTTCCTTCCCAGCCTTTATTTATCTTCTTTCCCAACATTTATCTTTCCCAACCTTTACTTATCTTCCTTCCCACCTTTTATTTACCTTACGGCCATAGTCTTTCCCAACCTTTGTTCATCCTTTTTCCCAACCTTTATTTATCTCCTTTCCCAACCTTTATTTAATCTGTTTCCCAACTTTTATTTATCTTTTCCCAACCTTTTTAAGGTCTTTCCAAACCTTTATTAATTTTCTTTCCCAACATTAATGCATCCTCTTTCTCAAGCCTTACTTATCTTCCTTCCCAACCTTTATTTATCTTCCTTCCCAAGCTTTATCTATCTTCCTTTCCAACCTTTATTTATTTTCTTTCCCAACCTTTTCCCAACCTTTATTAATCCTCTTTCCCAACCTTTATTTATTTTCTTTCCCAACCTTTATTTATTTTCTTTCCCAACCTTAATCTTTAATAACCTTTATTTATCCTCCTTCCCAACCTTTATTTATCTATTTTCTCTAGCAATTAATTTCTTCATTTCCATGACAAGTACAAAAGGTGAAAAGCAAACTATGGAAAATTTCTACAGCTTTGTATGCACAAGATAGTTTAAATACTGGCATCAACATTTTGCTGTTTTTCAAACTCTTTAGTTTTACTTATTCCAGTATATAGTTAAGCTCTCCATTTATCTACAGGCTACACCAATCCCCATCACGGTGGACTAGAGTCAAATTGAATTAGCACCTGACCGACCCCTTGTACCGACCTTTGCGACGTGCGGTAAGTACCGTCCTGACCCCTTTCCTATGTCTGCCCGGCTTCAACTTTAATGGCGCGGCCAGAATTTTGACAGTACCTATCATAGGTTTATTTTACATATCCCAACTAGTTTAATTTGGTGTGCCATGAAGGATAAGACTTTAAGAACGACCTAAAACTCTTTAAATATACATAGTAAGAACCAGAATGCTGTGTTATATTGAAGTGTACTTGATGATGTTAAAAAACAGATAGTGTTACTAATACAGCTTAAAAATCAATTATAAAGTGGTGAACAATCAAACAATCGAATAAAGATGACAATGCCAAATATATATTTTCGAAGAAAGTTATATTTCAATAATGTTGTCCTTGAACTCTGAATTGCTTGAGACACCAGACGAACACCAAGACTATATTCAGCAATATCTGTAATTGCATAAAATGTGCAATGCAAAATACACCCAGCTGCAAGTATAGGTTGGTATATCCCCGGGTTAGCTTGGAATAGGCCTAATTTGCTTGAAATTACACTGTAGGTTAAACATCTTTGATTTATGGGTTGCATCTTAGGTTCAGTTGAAAATATATTTGCTCGAACATATAGTTATTCACTTCCTTCAAATTGTCATTCTAACCCCTTACCGGAAGTAAACAGTGTCCAACTAAAACCTGTATTCTTAGTTTTCTGTCCACACATAAACAAAATGACAAAATAAATACTAATGTACGAGAAAGAAAACTTCTTAAGACATGTTGATAAATGTACCAGTCAATGACCATATGAGTGCTATATTCTGATATACCCACCTGCCATCTAAACCATACAATGTGCATGCAGGATCAAAAAATTTGCTTCTTTTTTCGCAAAAAATTCGATTAAATTTCTGCATATATTTGAAAAAGGAAACTTAGCGAAGGCTATAAACCCAAGTCTCATCAATTATTGCTAATTATAAGATAAGATAAGATAACGTTTATTGCTAAAATAAATGTATCTGTATACAGATAGAGTTTACAATCACAAAATTGATGATTATATTAACAGTATCATTACAGTACAGTACAGTACAGTACAGTACAGTACAGTACAGTACAGTACAGTACAGTACAGTACAGTACAGTACTGTACAGTACAGTACAGTACAGTACAGTACAGGACTACAACTGGCTCGTGAGGGTACGTTTAACAGGAAATCATCGAAAAGATGTTTAAATCTCATCCATGTTCCATGTATTATATAGAACAGATTTTTAGTTAATCATCCCATATTTTAGATCATGTTTATTATTGGAGTCCACTGCATAATTCGTTTAACCAAAAATAAGGCAGCATGCAGGTTGAAGGGTTCATGACTGTGTTTAATTCCATGTAATTTTAAATATACAGTTTAAAATTTTATAATATTAGTCATCTAATAACTTTATCACGTTTATCTAGACCTGCATATCATTTTGTGCAACTTTTTTAGAGTTCAGAATTTATATCATCTTATATCATAATTTTGTATCAATTCTTAAAGGGTTTATACATGTAAATGCAAATGGCCCTCCATTGAAAAAGTCGCATTCCGAAGTTAAGTATCAATTATAAATAATGAATAGATTAGTAAAAAATTAAATAAAAAGATAAAAATTGTTCACAATGGATTGCAATCGATATCTATCATTTTGCTTGTTTCTTTGTTTAAGCGTCAAAACGGACGGCAAAATTACGAATGTTTACAATGGTTTACAATGGTTTACAATAATTTACAATGATTTACAATGGTTTATTATGGTTTACTATGGTTTACCATAGTTTACAATGGTTTACAATAGTTTAAAATCGTTTACAATGGTTTACTATAGTTTACAATGTTTTACAATGGTTTACAATGTTTTACAATGGTTTATAATGGTTTACTATGGTTTACAATGGTTTACAATGGTTTACAATGGTTTACAATGGTTTACAATGGTTCACTATAGTTTACAATGTTGTACAATGGTTAAAAATGGTTTACAGTGGTTTACAATGGTTACAATCGCTTACTATGGTGTACACTTGTTCACTATGGTTTACAATGGTTTACAATAGTTTACAATGGTTTACAATGGTTTACAATGGTTTACAATGGTTTACAATGAGTAGAAAAACGTATTTCCATTTTATGAATATGGTAGCAGCAAAGATTAATGTTGGGTTTCAGAATTTCAACATTTCTCATCGTATTATTGGATTTATTCAAGGGCTGTGAGGAAATGTAAAAAACTGGATTTGTAAAATAAAACCTTACTGAAACATAAAGATTATTATTTTATTCGCTTTCAAAAAAAACTAATTTCATTAATATTCAATCATTCATCTCTTTAAGATCTCATTTAATTTTTGAAAAATCGTGTTTTTTCATAACACTTTAACAAAAACGGATGAAAAAAAAACATATGATGAATAGAGAGACATAGTTGAACTATGCATACTTAGTGGAACCTCTTAACTCAAACTAAGCTGGGGTACAATTATTTCTCGCTCTTCAATCTGGTCCAAAGAAATCTAAATCAGCATCAGTTATTTTACAATTCAAAAATCTACATATCTTGTTGAGTGATATGTTAAATAAGTTGTTAATATTCTTGTGAGAGGAAGGAGGGACCCTCTCTTCATTCTCTTTGCATTACTCAAACTTACATCTTTATCATGAAAGGGCAAAGTTCAGGACTCGGCTATGGTAGCTAAATTATATTGGTATTAGGAATCACTTCTAGATATTTTCATAACATTGTTTTGGATAATATCTTTGCCGGATGCCACTAAAAATTCATAAATTTTAAGAAGGAATTTAAAAATGAAGAAAAATGAAGAATTTAAGATGTTTCTGCGTAGATTTACTGGTAAAAATAGAGATAAGATTTTTTACTTCCTGAAATAAAAATAGGTATCTAAGTTAAGCTTAGAACAGCAGTTGCTAACCTGGTTAGATTGGAAATAAAAATAGAATCAAAATAGCAAGTGAATTATCTGTACACACTATACATCAGGGTGTGTACTGTGTAAGATCAATGGCAAAAACGGAAAAACAGCTTTTCTGAACTAATTATTAAGTAGATACGTTCCTACAAGATGTAATAAATAGGCCAAACATGCATAGTGCCATTACTCTGTCATATATAACACCGGTTATATATGACAGAGTAATTATAACAGCCGAGATCTCTAGTACATTGAAGCGCATCCAGAGTAACTAACCTTCTTAACAACTTTGCACTAACCTATAGTTAAAATCCATTTCTTGTCTAAAACCCCGTAGGTTGGTTTAAGCTTAATCCGTTGATAAGATACCGTCCGCTAACCTCAGGCAATTAAAGCTTGAATATAATTGATAAACATAAATTTAAGGGGGAGGGGACTATCCCATCTTATTAAAAATTTGATAAATGGCAACATTGTAAAACCATTTCAGATATTACGTAATAAAAATGTTTTATAACCCCCTAGATGAATTAAAAAGAATGTTTAAAAACGGCAAAGGTCCGCTTTAAAATAAATAACCGGCCAAAGAAGTTTGGATAGTGTTTCCTTGATTCAATTTTCATTAAGTCTAACCTATTAACAACTTAAGTTAAAATGTATTTGAGAAATATACTTAAAATCATAAATTTTATTTTTATTGTTATTAGATATGTGTTATTATTAATCTATGTTACCTTGCATGTGTAATAAAAAGTTGCTGGATAATTATGAGTCCAGGGTATGGTGGGGATGATAAGAGGGGGGTGGAGCAATTTCTTGAATTATCATTCTGTTTTCGGTTTTTACCCAAACTCACCGCCCCCCCCCCCCCCGCCAAGTCTCCGCACCCTAAAATGTATATATATTTCATCTTTGAAAGTTTTATAGAACTTTGAAAATATATTTTGTCTGTGTTTGTGCCTTTTCCTTCAAATTAAGCGATAGCCATTCAATTATTAACCAAGTGTTATGAAATTTTAAGTCACGTCCCACATGGTGTACATTTGAATATCCGAGCTGGGCCAACCATTGCAGTCCTACTTTGGACCGTACCGCCAATTTACAATTACTAAAGCGACAGAGGAGTGTGAAGTGTTTAACTAAAATGTCAGTCAACTTTTTATCAAGAAATCTTCTCAATGTGGAGTAAAATTTTGTGAATTAGGGGATTGTCTGTGCTTTAGTTTGTGAGTACTACGTTAGAGTTTCATACTCTGAGGTCAGATATAAGAAATGAGGAAAACGCCAGGGTTTGGTTTAACGTTATATCACATTTATCCTCTCTGTATCCAAGAAGTACGGAAAATAGGGAGTGGCTGACCCCCGGCAATACACCACTCTTTTATCTTTAATCAATCTACACCAAACCCGTGTAGAACTCACGGGGCTACGACACCAACTCTCTATGGTCATCTGCAGAATGGTCGTGTACTCCATGCACAATGACATTAGAGAGCAAATAACCATGAAGCTAGTGCAGCCGAAGTTCCAGAAACCATAGAGAATTTAATGATAATAATGATAATAATAAAGATAATATTTATTTCGACAACAAAATTTATAAAGTAAAGAAATTATTTTTCAAACTAGGTCGAGGCCTAAAAGGCCGTTAAAATTTAGCCCTGGTGTTTACAAAAATGTACATAAACAAAAAGAAAAATTTAAGTAAAACATAAAACATAAAAAACAAGAACAAAAAAATGGACATTGGGGCTGAAATAGTGATTCCGTTAAAGAGGAATTATACCCCCAAGCGTACTTCACAAAATCAAATAAATCTCTTTACAGTCTTAGATCAAGGACTCAATATATCTTTACTATGTAATAGAATAAACCCAACTCTTTGTTGACTTAAAAGCGAGATGTGGGTAGAAACAGAAATAGGGCAAAAATTCAACATTTTTTAATGTTTCTCCTTATATTCAATGTTCTCCCAACCAGGGGGATTTCAATAAATTGTTTTCAAGTCTATCAATTCTAAACAAGATTACATCTCAGTTTACAAAGCATGATCTAATACATTAATTTATCTAAGATTTTTCTTAATTCCATGAGACGCATTTTTCAATTTTCCCCCTCAAGCTGAGAACCCCAAATATGAAAAATATGATATAATTTGTCTGGTATTTCTTGTATTTTTAGTGCCCCGAAAGAAGAATAAAACGTGAACACTCCCTGTAAATTTATAGTTTTTGTGTCTGAGCACTGTCTGTTTAAACATCGAACCTTCATCAATGTGTCCAATGACCTTTAAAGAGGCATCTTAAATTGATGGATTGTTCAAATCTAATGTTTGATTAAAACTGAAATATTTGGTGATCAATTCAAATATTTATTGCTAATACATATTAATCATTCATAAGAAAGGAAATAATAAACACTAAAAATAGCAAATAGTTTACCAAGTGAGTGTCATAATTACTATTTATCTCAATATAACAGGGAGGCAATAGGGAATAGGGATGCAATATATATAGTAAGGAATATTATATTGCCGAAGCTTCCCAAGACCTTGTTGAGTTCAAAAGCATCACGAGTGGATTTCAGAGTTCAGAAATTAAATCTAATTCATGTTTTCGGAGTTGTAAATCTGCAACTTATTGGCAGAAAAATTCGCAATCAATTAGATTGCATCCCTTGGGTTGCAATCTAACATTGCAACCCTGGTTTCATGCAGGGTGGCAGTGAAAATATCAGAGTTTTGATAATTCTATAAGTTTGATCAAAAGTTGGAAAACATGTTATAATTAAATCTTACAAAGAACTGTACACGTATTTTTAGTTTAATCATATTTACAAAGTTCTTGATTCATAACAATACTCCTTGAACCAATCTATCTGATTAACTGAAACATACCTTAGTCTGCACTGTCCTGAGAAGAGTTAAATTCTATCAATTTTCTTACTTGGCTCTATAGCGTTTAAATCCGCAAGAGATACCGAATAGAAATGAAAATCATCATTTTTTCTAGAGGTATACCAATGTCACTTGTGGACTTTCCCTGTAAGATATTATTCTTGTGCATCTGAATACAGAAATTAGAAAAATTATTATGGTCATAAAATGTTTTTTTTTTTTTATTGGCATTTTAAAGATATATAACGTTAAAAAAGTATGAAATGTCCAGCTATGCAGATAAGCCTTAAAAAATTTTATATGGAGGAATCATTTAAACAAAATCGAGATTATAAAATTTACAATTTTTAGATTTAAAATTATATTTAAAACACAGTTTTAATGATTTTTGCCCTGAAAACCTACCATGTTACCATAAAATATAGTTTAATTACTTTGCTGAAAAAGGTGAACTTTCAGGTTTAAAACAGAAGCAATTGTTAAAAAAACTTGATTTAGTCCTGATTAAATATCCCCTCCCGGCTCCCCTCCCACCCTTTAAAAAATACCCTAGTTGCGCCTCTAAAAATTTGAATGCCATCGTTTTTACTGTCTCGGCGTAATTTAAATCAAATGGCTTGTTCAGTATTTAGCAAAATATGGGTTCAAAAGAAATAATTTGGTTTTAAAAGATACTGCAAGGAATTTGGTTTGATTTAATATTACTGGTTAGGAGGAGAGGGGTTCATGACCTATTGGCCTTTCCATCTTAGTTCGGAGGACTTGTCTTAAGCAAATCCAAATAATCTTTGTGTTATTACATGTGCAATACTCAGTATATTCACTCATATTTCAATTTCAATTATACCCTTCATCATCCAGTCCAACCACGCCTCTTTATCATCCAGTCCAACCACGCCTCTTCATCATCCAGTCCAACCACGCCTCTTCATCATCCAGTCCAACCACGCCTCTTTATCATTCCAGAATTGTTCAGACTCTTCGAACCACAGACTTGTCAAACCACACCCCTTTGTATGTAGTCTGAAGACTTCCTCCTGTATCACACCCCACATCCTCTTCTCTTCGAACCACAGACTTGTCAAACCACACCCCTTTGTATGTAGTCTGAAGACTTCCTCCTGTAACTCACCCCACATCCTCTTCTCTTCTTTTTCTGTAAATGTCACAGAACTACATTTTTATATCTCTTATCTATCTCATTTCCCCTCCCCCTACCCCCCATACCCGGCCCCAGTTCCCCGATTCCAGTGTCTCTAGTAAAGTAACCTTAAATTTTCTCATTGCACGTTCATAATTAATTGATTAATAGTGCCCTTTTACCTGACCCCCTCCAAATCCCTTAAAATTTCTTCAACCCCGGGTTCATTCCTTGAAATCTTCATAAAGCCCGTTTTTATCCCTTCAAACCTTCAACCAAATCCACTCTTTCCCATCCTTTCAAACCTTCATTAAACCCATTTCCATCCCATCAAACCTTCATTAAACCCAATCCTAACGCTTCAAATCTTTACTAAACCCACTCCCAACGCTTCAAATCTTCACTAAACCCACTCCCATCACTCCAAACCTTCTTTGATTCCACTCCCATTCCTTTAAACCATCTTTAAACCCACGCCCAACGCTTCAAACCTTCATTAAACCGACCCCATCCCTTCAAACCTTCATTAAACCCACTCCCATCCCTTGAAACCTGCATTAAACCCACTCCTAACGCTTCAAATATTCATTAAACCCACTCCCATCCCTTCAAACCTTCATTAAACCCACTCCCAACGCTTCAAATCTTCATTAAACCCTCTCCCATCCCTTCAAACCTTCATTAAACCCACCCCCATCCCTTCAAACCTTCATTAAACCCACTCCCAAAGCTTGAAATATTCATTTAACCCTCTCCCATCCCTTCAAACCTTCATTAAACTCACTCCAATCCCTCTAAACCTTCACTAAACCACTGTGAGTCACATCCATTTTATCTCATCATCACTCTGCTTCTCGACCTCCCTCCCCCCTCTTATCCCACTCCGACCCCTACTACTTACAACATTCCTACTTCACCATTCACATCTCCTTTCCTCCCGTCCACCTTCATTACCCTATCATCCCATCCTCCCCTACTCCCCCCCAAGCCCCCTCCCGTCCACCTTCAT